>NC_057720.1:90778014-90838430 GCF_004010195.1 Chiloscyllium plagiosum | reverse complement strand
AGCAGGTATGTACTTCTGAAGCTCTATAAGGCTTTGGACAGGGCTCATTTAGATTACTGTGCACAGTATTGGGTCCCATATCTCAGGAAGAATGTTTTGTCCCTGGAGCGTTTTCCATGCAGATTCATGAGAATTGTTCCAGACACGAAAAGCTTAACATACGAAGAACATCTGAGAGCTCTGGGTCTATATTTGATAGAGTTCAGAAGGATATTAGGAGGTCTAATTGAAACTTACAGAATACTGAATGACCTGGACAGAATGGATATTGGAAATATATTTCCAATAGTAGGAGAGAATAGGACCCGAGGGTACAGAGTAAAGAGGAGACCTTTTAGAACAAAGATAAGGACGAACCTCTTCAGCCAGAGAGCGGTGAATCTATGGAATTCACTGCTACAGGAGGCTATTGAGGCAAGGTCATTGAGTATATTTAAGCGTGAGACAGACAGGTTCTTGATTGTAAAGAGGATCAAGGGTTACTGGTGGAAAAGTAACAATAGAGTTTAGAAGTTTAGCAGCCGTCATTGAATAGCGAAACAGGCTGAATGGCAAAATTTCTGTTCCAATGTCTTCTGGTCATATGGTTAATATTGGCTCTCCTCATTGGAGATGTACCCTGGACTTTGATCTACATATGATTTATAAAGAGGAACATTTCAATACTGATGACTAGGATATATCATGTTCCCTCTCTCCAGTCTCAGCAGCCAGGTCTCCAAAATCATAATCACACTGCAATTGAAATCCATTGAATGGTACTTAATCACAGTTGATTGATATCGACAACATTAACAGCATGACCCCCACCTGCCCTCTCTGATCCTCGAATAACCATCTGAATTGTGTGACACACCATATTCTCTGTTAACATATCCTTGCCATTTGTCTGCTATAACTCATGTTGTTGTGTGCACATTTTCCTGTCAGATTATGGGCGATAAAAGTTCTCTCCATATTTTACTTACATTATAATCACTGATCAGTAATTACAGATTTATGTTTCCATTTATAAATGGAGAAACTTTTTATATTCTGACAATCCTTTGACATTACTCCCATATCTAAGGTAGATTGAATGATTACATACAATAAAGCTACCATCTCCAATATTCCTTCCTTTAGTCATTCCCATATATCCATCCCTCACGTGTAAATTTTAAACGTTCTTTTGATTTTTAATAAAATCAATATTGAAATGAAAGAGGTTAACTTGAGCTATTTGTTCAGTGACTGTGATTAATGTCAATCTCCGTGGATCCCAATTATTCCAGTGGAGAGTTTCTATCGTTAATGATAAATGGGCTCTGTCAATGTGTTATCCCATAGTATGAGTAGGAACATCACTGACTGCGCTAACAGGGATCAGCACTCGAGGGAGATGGGGTGAAGAGATCAGAATCTGAGAACATTGGACTGGAATGTTGCAATAATGGTTCAAAATCTGAGGGCATAGGATTGGATTTTTCCAACAATGAATCAGGATCTGAGAACATTAGACTGGAATGGTACAACAATGTTATCGAATCTGAGACCATGAGACTGGAATGGCACAAAAATGCATCAGAATCTGAGAAAATTTGACTGGAATGTCCCAACAATGGATCAGAATCTGAGAACATTAGACTGGAATGTTCCAACAATGGATAGGAGTTTATCCTGGGTCTTTACTGGCTTTCCCAGCCTTGGGTATCAATGGAATCGCGGATAGAAATGTAGTGATGGCTATTCAAGCTGGTTACTATCCTATCCTTGATATAGTTGGTGTTCCTGGTAAGTCATTATATTTGTCTACTAAACCGGGTTGATCTGAATTTCTGCTCATGATATATACATTTTGGAAAGTGCAAGTCAATGTCCTCAGTTCCAAACAAAACTTCCTTTCTTTTTTAAATTATAACTAACACACTGCCATTTATAAACTACTCACTGATATGCGAGAAGGAACCAGACTGTTTCCAAAATCCCTAATCCATTTTATCCGTCAGAGATTTACATCTCCATGTCCTCCCCACTCAGCAATCCCCTCCAATACCACCATCATGATATTCCAGTCTCGTCCACAGTCTCAGTGCAACTTCTGAATAAACCATGATTTGTGCCTTGGTGCAATCTGGATGCAACAGTTTTAAGTTCTTTCTAACTACATGTCCATCACTAAATAATTGTTCTTGAGGATGTTTAACTTGTTCTCAGCACATACAGGAAGACAGCTTATGGTGGTCAAGCCATTGACTCATAATCTAGAACCACAGGATGATAGTCCGTTGGTATCTCATGAAGGAAATTGGTGGAATTTTAAAGCAATTATTATCATTTGTTATAAAAACCAATCTGCTTGCCTCAATTCCTTAGGGAAGTCAATGAGTTATGCTTCCCTAATCAGGTTTCCATGTGACTTCTGTGATGAACATGTGGGTCTACTGTGCCTTTAAGAGAATTAAAAGTCAGCAATAAATACCTGACAGCAGCGAGTGTTCTGAAAAATAGATATGATGTAACCTTTGGTTGAACAACTCAATTAGCTCATTGTCTCGAGACAAAAACAAATTCAGCAAAACAGTTTAAATTATACCCCAAAGACTGCCAGAAAAATAGCTCTCTTAAAGGTACTTTTATTCATTAGTAACTGGTGAAGCAGAATCTCCAAGATGAAAAGAAGACAGGAATATGGAGGAGAACGGAAAGCTTCCTGGTTTTGAGATTAGAAGTTTTGTTTTGCAAATCGTAATTAGCAGTCTTATTGGACTAGTATTGTGGCGGTTAGAGGAAGAAGTGTTAACAGTCGTTCGTTTATTTTTCTCTGTTCTACTTTAAGAAATAAAGTTGTTATTTTTTTTACTTTTAATAGTTTTGGACTCTAGGGTTATCACATATTACTGCATGGGATAAATCTTTTCTCTGTTGCTGGTTTTAATTAAGCAGGAGAATTTATACTGTGTTGTAACATTACAAACCCACAGCAATGTGTTTTACTTTTGACTGTCCTGTGGAACAGCTGAACCAGCCACTCAGTTCAAGATCAGCATAACATGCTGCCCTGACCAGGGCTGCATACATCCGGTGAAAGAAGAACAAAAGTAAAGATGTCTCCCTTCCTCTGTCTGTTTCCCGTATTCCTACAGCTCATTTCTATTCGGGTAGGCGATCATCCACAAATTTAGGTGAATTCACTCTCATTGAAATTCTCCCCAAAAGTGATGCTCTTCTCCATAGGCATCTCTGGTGCTGGATTTATTGATGCTGACATACAGATGTAAGGCACTTATAAATTCCATGTCAGACATAGTGCACAGAGAAGAAATGGCTTTTTCCTGGCACAGGAAAGAAAAGGCGATATCTAAGTGAGAGAAAAGGATTATTGCGATCATTCCTAAGAGTGTTGTTGAGGCAGTATTTGGGGTACTGTGGATGGCACCATGAGCAATGAGTGAAGCTCAGTGAGAGAATAATATGTGATTGCATTGAACCTTAAGGGGGATGGGCAATTACTCGTGGTGTTCCATACAGGCAGTGATACCGATATAAACTACATGGCTTTTTTTTCACTCGGCTTGCATGATTCTCGATAGTTTAAGAGCCCCTGAGAATGTTCCACCCAACTGCACGCACTCCCTATTTCAATGGAGAGAGGGACCAGAGAGAGGGGGACAGGGGGGGGGGGTGGGGAGGGGTTCAGGCTTTTGAATAAATTGTCCCAACAGTAATAAAGTTCAATTGGTGGGTGATCCTGCAATGAATATCATGTTATCCATAATCCCGACAGCAGCCACTATACCTTCATTATAAAAGAGTTAACTCTTCCCAGCACCTTCCGACCTCCATGGAGAACATGGGTGTGTCTTCTCGGAGATGGAAGATGCCTCCTTGAGACTTGACACAAAACATTTGGCATCCCTCCTCACTGCCAGAAAATCATGTGAAAGTAGCACACGTTCTACAAACAATGGAACCATGATTAACATCATGGAGCCCTCTATCAGTGCAGTCTCGGTTTCATTGGTTTGTCATATTGGACTATCAATGACACCCTCCTGTTCCAGTATAACTGTCTCGTGGGGCTGAATAGCCTCCTACAGGGCTCATCGAACAGGTTTAAGGGTCTGATTGGGCTCTGCCTGTTCCTATTTAACAGCTCGATTTACTGACCAGACCCTTTCTCTTCCTGTGGAACAGGCAGGAGGATTTAACGGGCTGTCCCTCTTCCTGTTCAGTAGTTTCCACGGGCTGAATGGTTTCCACATATCAATGTGTAACCAGCTTAAGATACTGAATAAGCTCCTCTATTAATTGTGGAAATGTGCAGTGTCTGGCCTTGCTGTTACATTAACGTTACCGACACTTTAACAGCACAAACCTGAATGTTGCCCGCGTCTTGCTGCGCATGGACACTGAATAGTTCAGGAGCTGATGGGGAACAAAATGTTCTGAACATTGTGTGATCTTCAGTCATCATTCCCACTTCAGATCTTATAATGGGGAAAGACATTGATGGAGCAGCTGAAGGTGTTTGTTCTGAGGAGGCTAACCTGAGGATCTCCTGCAGAGATGTCACGGAACTGAGAGGACTGTTGCCCATTGACCACAAACATCTTTCTTTGTACTCTGAAAGACCAAGACAACTGGGAAGTTACACATGATTCCCATTCAGCTCAAATACATAGGTGGTCCCGATGCCATCCTCAGTCAAATAATGCCTTGATATCAAAGCCATTCACTCTTTCCTGAGCCCCTGTGTTCACCTCTTGTTCATATCAATAGGTGACGCTGTATGTGTAGGAAGTGTTTGCCTCTCACAGAGGGTAATCACTGTCAGGAATTATCTGGGCTGGAGAGTTATGGGAGCTACAACACTGAAAGTATTTACAGAAGGGGTAGATGGATTTTTGACCCATCAGAGAACTAAGGGGTGTGAAGAATTGGGCATTAAAGAGGAATTTATGAGTAGATCAGCCATGATTGTATACAATGGCTTGATCGTCCAAACTACCGATCCTGTTTCTTATGTCCTCATATTCTGTCATCACAAAGTTAATGATTGTAATTTTCCTGAACGTTCTGTTATTGAATGTTGCAATTAGAGAGAGTAAAGTATTTTGTGAGTCATCTCTGGGTGAGGTATGGGGGCTGTATTCACAGGGAATCAGGGTCTATAATGTGACCAACAAATGAAGCACAAGTTTCAGAGAGGAGAAACTCTGTAAAGAGACCAGAGGCATCCTTTGAACCCAAGCTCGATTTCCCAATAACATTTTCCAACCCACACCAAACCGCGTGTGACAGTTTGGAGGGAATAAATGATATTCTGTGTTACTGTGGACCAGGTATATGGAGGAAATTGCCGCCATCTGCTCCTTGCAGGAACGGTGAGAGATTGAATGGGACATAGGACTGAGCAGTAGGAGTGGGCGATTAGGCACTTTGTCACCACTCCACCATGCACAAAGATCATGGGTGATGTGATTGTGGTCTCAGAAGCATTTTTCAGTCTGTATACCATTTTCCTAAATTCACTTGTCTGTCAAATGTCACCAAATGCAACTTTGAATAAATGTAAACATTCAGGCACCATAAACTTCTGAGGAAGGAAATTTCAACTTGACCAGCCCTTTGAAAATTTCTCGTTTGTGTTCCAGCCAATGTTGGAGGGTCAATGTTTCCTTTTCCAGTCCCATTCTTCCACTGGTTGCACCAATCTTAAATGCAGCCAGTTTAGTGATGTGGCCAATGATGTAGGTCACAGAGTAGGTCATTTTCTAGAAAAATATGCGACACAGGAAGCTGAACTCATAACAAATCGTAAAATGACAGAGTGCCCCAAACATTATTCTGCCTTTAAAGTTATTCTGCTCACACAATATACTGTTAGTGGGATTTATTTCTGGAACAGTTGGATTTGGCTGAAATCCCTTTATTTCAGGCAGTGGAGAGATTCCAATGAATCCTCACCAGGAATCCTTCACAAGTGGTAAAGTTAACTCAGGGATTTTCTGGTCTCACACTTTGCTATCGGATAAAACAAAGTAAGAGAGACAGATCAATCGGCTGCTGCTTCTCAGGCAGGGATCACCTTTCTCCCTCTTCGTGTTGGAACATACAATAATATCAACTGAACATCAAACTAGACCATGTGTGCTCTCCTGGAACATTAACTGGAAAACTTGATTATAGATTATATGCAAGTGCATTATTCCTTTCATTCGCAAAAATTGCTCCCACTTTTAAATTTGATGACATGCTTACATGTGTCTGTGTAAGTTGCAAATATTGGTAGGTGTCTTCATAGTATGTGTATTCATATCAATACATCTTTTTCTTAAAATTTATTCTCTAGCTTTAGTCTCCCTGACATGAGTTAATGTGCATCGAGTTGATACACTTTTCAGAAAGTCATGGATTGTTCAATAATATTTCTCAGCTAAGATCGAAACTGATAATCCCCTATAACAAAAGGCCATTTCAGGAATGAGTAAAGGGAACCCACTTTGAAACTCTTCAAAAAGAATTATATCATTTTATTTTAGTTTAGGGGATCACAACTGCACACAGTGCATCAGGTGTAGTCTCAGCAATGTCCTTTACAGGTGCAGTTAAACATTTCTGCGATTAAACCTGATGCCTTTTGCCAAAAACAGCATCATTCCACTTATCTCCCAAATCACTTGCTGCATGTGCAGACTGACCTCATATGATAAATGTCCCAAGAACATGGAACATGGAGTTCTGCAATCTCTCTCCATTTAAATTGATTACCATTGTTTCATCCTTCATGCCAAAATAGACAACTTACCTTAAGTTATTTCTGCTGAAGGTTTGCTCACTAACCTTCCCTGTCTATATCACAATGCAGACACACCACCTCCAGTTGATGGCACATTGAATGACCATCTTGGTGTACAAGTTAATTGAGCTCCAAGCCATTCCCTCCCCTTCCTCCAGATCTTTGATACAGATCATTGTTCATTGATGACACCACAGTGATCTCTGAGGCACTTCATCAGTTACAGCTTTGCAGCCTGAAAATAAACATTTGTCTCTATTCTCTATTTCCTGTTCGCGACAGCTTCCCTCTTCCTGTGTAGCCATTCAGGCAGGTTAAATGGCCTCTTCCTGGGCTGTGTAATGTACTGAACGAGCTGAATTACTTCATTCTATATTCCTGTGTTATTCCTTAGAGGGGCAGAATGGCCTCCTCCTGTCTCATTGTAACGATCCTGTCTGACTGAATGGGATGGTCCCCAACCCTGTAACAGCATCGAGGGCTGGAATGAGGGAACAACACATGTGGTCGGGACAGCAGTATATCTCTGTAACAGTCTCGACCGTGGATTGAGGAAACAACACATGGGGTAGGGACAGCAGTATATCTCTGTAACAGTCTCAACCGTAGATTGAGGAAACAACACATGGGGTAGGGACAGAGGTTGCCCATTCGGCTGAACCGTTCAGAATGCTCATGGCTGATTCAATTGTGTCTGACCATCCATTTCCTGCCTGTTCCCAATAAACACTGACCCTTTTGTCCAGAACATGGGTGTGTCTTCTCGGAGATGGAAGATGCCTCCTTGAGACTTGACACAAAACATTTGGCATCCCTCCTCACTGCCTGAAAATCGTGTGAAAGTAGCACACGTTCTACAAACATGGAACCATGATTAACATGAAAATCTTCAAAAAACGTGTCTTCACTGCTCCCTGAGGATGAGGACACCACAGGTATAACAACACTAAAGAGAAAGGGACGTCCTTATTTCATTGAGGGACTGTTATTTGAAAGCAGTGTTAACTGAACAACAAATCATCACCTCTTTTTAGACATAAGGACAGAATAATTAGGAATAAGGATAAACCATTCCGGACACCAAATCTGTCCCATATTCCCACTGATTCTTTCCATCCAAATATGTATCACACCCAGCCTCTGCTGCTGTCTCAGGAAGAGAATGCCTGATAGCATAATACGGCAGGAGCATTAAGGAAATAACCAGATTGAGGCCATTCAGCCTGACGAGTCTAAAATTCCGTTTAATAATTTCTTATATTTATTTCGACCTCATTCTTCTGCCTTCTACCTAGAATCCTTGATCCCCTTACAAATCAAAAACATATCGATTTGTGTCTGAATGACACTAGTGTCTGTGCCTCTGTGTATCTGTGTGTGTGTCTCCGTGTGCGCCTGTATGTGTGCGCGTGTATATCTGCAGGTGTGTGTGTTTTTAGTTGTGTGTGTGTGTATGTGTGTGTGTGTGTGTATATATATATATGTGTGTGTGTGTATATATATATATATGTGTGTGTGTGTAATTATGTGTGTACGTATATATATGTGTATGTGTGTGTGTGTCCATGTGCTTGTTATCTGTGTGTTTGCGTGTCTACATCTGTCTGTCTGTGTTTCCGTCTGTGTTTCCATCTGTGTTTGTGTCTATTTTTATGTGACAGTATAACTCTCTGTGCATTTCTACGTGTGTGTGTGCCTATCTCCTTGTAAGTATTGTGTGTGTTCGTATATTGGGGTGTTTAGCAATACCTCTGTATATTCTGTGTCTGCGTCTCTGTGCAGTGAGGTATCTGTGTTTTTTATTGGAAGTGAAAGGACTGTTGTTGTAACTGCCAGTGGGATTAAAGTGAGAATTGTCTTTCACTGAACTTTGCTCCTCAATCGGTCGGTGGGACATGGATGTTTCAGAAACGCCATACGAGGCATCCTGGTCCTCTTCAGCACTTTCAGAGACCTCCCCACATGGCAGGGAGAGGGGATGAGGGAACGGATATGGGGACCTCCACTACCCGGTTTGGCCCTTTCTGTCCAATTCCAGGCTGTTTCTCCTGGAATTGGAGAAAGGGAGGGAGGGAGAGTGGGAATGGGTGACCTAGCTGTTAGTACTGCTGTAGGTGGGGAGAGTTGTGCGGTGTCTGGAATGAGTCAGTCCACAGTTTTGAATCCATGTAGTATTGTTAGTGTGGCGGATATTGCGTAGGTGACAGATAAATTGAGGAAGAAACTTACTGAATTCAATAGTGAGAGTGGTAGAGCCTGAGCCTTATTTGGAGATAGAGCGTGAACCATGTTCGGGGGTAGGTGTGATAACAGATATAGACTGCGTATGAGGGAGCAGAGGATATATGGTAACTCTTATCCTGACAGAGCGAAGAGAATAGTTTTGCTTGTCCTGTAGTGTGGTACCTTTTTTCAGATCATTTCAGCGTCGAAGTGAGCCTCCCCGAATGTCTTGTCCAAGTCTATCACTAATAATGACACAGAACTGTCCCTCAGCTTCCACAGAATCAGTTTAGGTGGAGCTTGCAGGTAGCAAGGAGAAGCAAATATTGGTGTGTTATATATCGAAACCAAAACGGTAGCAGAAAATCTGAACATTATATGCTGGAAATTAGATAGGCAAGTATTGTGGATACTGCAGTCTTATTGGATGGTCTCAAATTGCATCTAAACTATATTAACTAAGTGACTGCTCAGGCTGTGAAAAATAAATTCTGTAAGTGTTTTTGAGGTAGGTTGGAGAGCATGTTGTGAAGCGAAATAGAGAGCAGGTTATTTTGGATTTGAGATTGTGTGGTCAGAAGGAAGAATTATTAACCTTAGTCTGAAGCAGCATTTAAGGAATAGCGACATTAATAAGGTGCATTTTACACGGTGTCTGCATACCGTGCTTAATCATTCTGAATAAACATCATGGAAGAGTGGAGGCTAGAGTATCAAGATAGCTCCACTGATTTGGGAAAGTACAATATAACATCAGTGGGAGATAAGCAATGGTTGTTAGAGTCATAGAGTCCGACAGCACGGAGGCAGGCCCTTCAGCTCAAACTGGTCCAATCCTACCAAAATGTCCATCCATGCTAACCCGACTTCCCTGCTATTACCCTGTATTCTTCTAATCCTTTCCAGGGCATTTATTTGTCCAAATACCTATTAACTGTTGTGAATGTACCCACCTCAACCTCTTCCACTGGCACTTCATTCCAAATGCATACCAGCCCCTGTGTATAAAACAATTGCTCCTCAAGTTCCCTTTTATTCTTTCCTCTCTGAAGTCAAACTGATGCCCTTTAGTCCATGATTGCCTAACCCTGGGAAAAAAGACAGTGCATTCACTCTGTCCATCCTTCCCATGATTTTATACACTTCTACCAGATTACCCCCTCAGTCTCATACATACAAAAGTAAAAACTCCTAGGTTGCCCAACCGCTCATTGTAATTCAGACCATTGAGTCGTTTGCAACTTCCTTGTGAATTTCTTCTGCACTATTTCCAGTTTAATAACACCCTTCTGATCGCAAAGTGAACAAAATTGAATATCGCTACCAGCATGGCCTCACCAGCATCCTGTATAATTACAACATAACTCCCTAATTTCGATACTCAGTGAAATATACTGATTAAGGCCAGTGTACCAAATGCTTTCTTCACTGCCCTGTCTACCTCTGAATCAACTTTCAGAGAACCATGCACCTAAATTCCAAGGTCCCTCTGTTCCACTACACTTCTTAGGACCCAACAATTCACCATGGAACTCCAACCTCGATTTGACTTTCTAAAATGCAGAACTTACACTGATCTATATTAAAATCCATTTGACATGTCTCAGCCAATTTCCCCAGCTGATCAAAATACCGCTGTAATTTCTGAAATTTCAGAATCCCTTCCTCACTCTCCATGGTGCCGCCAATTTTACTGTAGTCTTCAAACTTACAAATCATGCCTGTACATTTTCATCTAAATCATAGATACATGTAATATGTAGTGGTCCCAGCACCAATACCTGAGGCGTTCCACTAGTCACAGGCCTCCAGTCTGTCCAGAATTCTTCCAGTATTACCCTCTGCTTCCTACCATCCATGCAATTTTGTATAGAATTTGCCAGCTCCCCCTCAATTCCATGCGATCTAACCTTCCAGAGTAGCGTACAATGTGGAACCTTATTGAAGGCCTTACTAGAATCCATCTAGACTATGTATAGCACCCGGACCTCCTCAACGTTGCTGGTCACTTCATCAAAGAGCTCCAACAAAATTTGTGAGTCATGATGTCCCATGCACAAACTCCCGTGCTGACTTTGATGAAGGGCTTTCGCCCGAAACATCGATTTTCTTGCTCCTCGGATGCATGACCTGTTCTGATTTTCCAGCATCATTCTAATCTTACTCCGAATCACATCCAATCTTTCCAAATGCAGGTATATCCAATCTCTCCGAATCTTCTCAGGTAATCTACCCACTAGGTTTTAGGTTTGCTGGTCTTTAGTCCCCAGGTTTATCTTTGTAGCCTTTCTTGAATATGGGCTCAGCATGTTGGCCAGCGATGATGGAAAAGAGCCAATCAGGGCTCCCGCAATTTCTTCTCTATCCTCCCATCCTCCTGCAATGTTCCTGAATATATCTGGTCAGGACCAGGAGTTTTTAGAAATACTGTAAAGTCTGAAAAATACGTTTATTTATTTCAGGTACAAACACCAAAGAGTGAGAAAGTGACTCAATGATGGTTAACATAACAAATTAGAAAATATATTAATAATAGAAAGTGACTTCAGAAGAATTCTGGATATTGTGGAAACCTGAGAATTCTCAGAAATTAACGATACAGGAAAGGAAGGCCATGAAACTGATTCGGAAATCAAAAAGCGAACATGCATGCTAACAAACAGGAGCACAAAGACTGCATCAATCTACGATATATATTTCAAAGGAAACAAAATAAAGGCATAGTCAAATGTGGAAATTTGTAATCGGGAGAGGAGAGGTTATTGTGGAGAACAGGGAAATGGCCAAGAAAATAACCAGTTACTTTGCATCTGTCTTCATGGAACGATATCCAGTAAATCACCCAGAAATACCAAGTGATTATATCGGACTTCTGCAGCTAAAGACATAAAGTCAATTCATATCAGTAACAAGTTGGTACTTCAACATGTAGCTGGATTGAGCATTGCTAAGTCTGACGAAACAGATGTACTTCCTATGAAAATGCCAGAACGAAATCACCAATAGTAATATTAATTGCACTGTCGATGACTGTGTTTTATTTTCCTGTACATTCTGCAGAGATCGGAAACTATTGTGGATAAACGTGAACGAAGCACTGTAGATGAATGGAAGGGATCAAAACAGCTACAAAGGGAAGAAGACATAGTGTGGAGAACTGCGGACCAATTAACTTGACATCTGTATGTAAACTGTTGGAATCTATACACGGGATGAGATTGTCCAAATGAGTTTTAAATGTTGTAGCTGTACTGGCTACAACATTTAAGACTGCAAAAAGGAGGAAATTCATCACTTGGAGGGGACTAATTAACACAGGGGCATGGAAACCTACTGGCAGGCAAGATTAGGGAGAATCTCCAGATAATCTACAAGTGTCTCCAGCGGAACAGAATAACAAGGGAACAGGTAGGACTCATTAATGACTTGCCAAGTTGCATCCAAATCAACTTTAATGGTAGGAGACAGAGGGTGGTGAGAAAAGGCTCTTTGTGTGATTGGAGGCTAGTATCCAATGGTGCACCACAGGGATCAATGCTGTGTCTCTTATTATATCTGATTCGGATTTGGTGTTGGACTGGGGTGGACAAAGCTAAAAATTGCATAACACTAGGTTATAGTCCAAAAGGTTTATTTGGTGGCACTAGCTTTTGAAGCGCTTCATCAAAGTGCACAACCACCTGATAAAGAAGCAGCGCTTCGAAAACTCGTGCCTCCAAATACAACTGTTAGACTACAAGCTGATGTTTTGTGATTTTAAACCTTATCATAAATGATGCAGCTATGAATATGGACGAGGGGTGGGGGGTATCATAAGTAAATTTGTGTTTGATACGAAGATTGGCCGGGTGGTTGGCAGTAAGGAGGAAGGCCTTATGTTTCATGAAGATACAAATGGAGTGGTCAGATGAATGGATCAATGGCAGATGGGATGTAGCCATGATAAATATGAGGTGACGAATTTGCAAGAAGAAACGAGACAGGGGAGGACTCAATGAATGACAGCACACTAGGAAGCTCAGAGAGTGCTTCTCCACACATTCCTGAAGGTGACAGGACAGGTTATTACACATTTTGGGAAAGCTTGTGGAGCATAAACACAGCCTTTATACATTGAAGCATAGAATATAAGAGCTATGCAGAACTTTGGTTGGGCCAAGATGGAATACAGTGTGTAGGTCTGGGAGCCTCATTACAGGAAGGATATGATTGTAGTGGAGGCGTGCAGAGGAGATTCACAAAGATGTTCCCTGGGATGGAGTATATCAGCTATGGAGAGAGGCTGGATAAGCTCGGATTGTTTACTTTGGAGCCGTGAATCAGAAGGATAAGTTTACGAGAGACACGGACAGGGTGAATAGACAGCAGCTGTTCCTTTTAGTCCAAAAGCCACACTTTTAAAATGAAGGTTTTGAGGTTTAGTGAGGATTTGAGGACTGATTTTCACCCAGAGAGTATTAGCGTCTGGAATGCACTGTTGAGAGGGGGGTTGTCATGGTAACCTCAAAACCATTAGAAAATACATGGTTGCGCACTTGAAATACCATAAGATTCATAGCTATGGGTCTTGTGTCGGAAAGTGGGCCGATTGTAGACCGTGCTGTATTTTTGATGGTACAGAAACTGTGCTTCTGTTATTGTATAGACGAGAGAGGTCAATCATTGAGTCGCTTAAGATAGGAATTAATGGGTTTCTGAAGAATATCTTATCAAAGTATATAAGAGTGAACTTTTGATATCTTCTGAAAAAATGTCAACTGCAAAATTAAGAGAATAAGGTGCAGCTTTCTTACAGTCTGTTACCGGATAATTGAGGACAGGGAAATAGCAGAACTATGGGGCAAATACTTCAGTTATGCCTTCACGGAAGAAAACCTCCTAGAAATACTAGGGAACTCTAGTCTGGTGAGAAAAAACGAATAGCAACTAAAATAGCATCTAAACAGTTTTATAGAAAAATATTGGAATAAAATTAATGGGCAAAGACAACGTCAACAGAGATTTATGAAATGGGAATCATATTTGAGAAAGTGGCTTTTAGCAAAATTATGGAGATGGTATCATGAAATACGATTGGAATCTCAGAAAGATTTTTGATAAAGCCCTAAGCCTTTTGTGCAAATTCGAATCCTGTGGGACTTGGGCTAATATATGGTCATGGTTTCAGAATGGGAGAGATGGCAGCTGGCAGGAAACAGTGAGTAAGGTTAAAACCATGTCTTTTTTTAATGTAAGGCTTAGAGGGTATAACAAGGATCGAGATTTGGCATCCAGCTATTCCCAATACACATCATATCTTTCTTGAGGAGCTCAAAAGCAATATTCCCAAGTCTGCTGACATTACTAAACAATGTCAGCTTGTGAGTGGTGAGGAGGATGTAAAAAAGGTTCCAAAGTGATTGAGACAAGTGGAGCGGCTGGGCAAATACATGGTAGATGGACTGCAATGGGAGAGATAAGATGTTGGGCACTTTGATGGGAACAATAGCCTATCATTTGAAAAGGGAGTGATTGAAAAATGTTGCTCTCTAAATTAATTTTAGCTGCATTTTTGTTTTATTTCTGTGCACCCCTCCGAGTCCATGTAGAGCAGTGAGTTCTGAAGCCAGAAGTAAATACTGGGAATGGCATTGGCGCGTTGACTAGTGTAAACAGACCCAGCAAGTGGGGAGCTGTAACATTGAAAATAATCTAGAGTTTCCTGTACACCAGTCACAGAAAGCAATATTGCAGGAGCAGAAAGCAGGTGGGTCGATAAATGATGTATTCACCTTCATTTCAGGGGGATTTGATACAGAAGTAAGGGTCATTTCGTGCAGCTGTACAGGGCCTTAGTGAGACCCCATCTCGGACATTGTGCAGTATTGTGTGCAGTTTTAGTCTCCTTGCCTAGTAAAGGACAAACCTGACATGGAGGGAGAGCAGTGAAGGATGACCAGACTGATCTCTGGGATGACAGGCTTGTTTTGGGAATAGAGTTTGGGGTGACCGGGTCTGTATTTCATGGGGCTTAGGAAGATTATGGAGATCTCATTAACATATATCAAACTCTGACAGTGTGAGACAGATTGGAAGCAGGGGTGATCATTCACTTTATAGAAAACGGTTCACGATTCGCATTGCAGTCAAATCGTACTTAATAAACAAGCGTTATCAGATAACTGCCCATATATTGTATAGAGGAGCAAATTTGCTGGGCCGAAAGCGCTACATAGGTTCTAGTTTTATATTTCACAATGCTTCAACATATTTTGGGATATGAACATTATATAAGGAAAAGTCCTTTGAGGAGATATTCAGCCATGAACTAGCATGGGGAAAGCTCAGTATATTGAATGACCTCCTCCTTTCCCGATGTTTGTCTGCAGTCTGTGGGAAAGCTCTGTAAAAGTTGTCACATGCTCTCAGATGTTAGGAAGGAGGCCTCTGCAGGGTCGATAGTACTGTGTTTCCCATTCCCGTTTCTGATAACGAGGCTGGTGTCAGGTGTTCTGTCCGGTTTTATCCTTTAAGACCTCAGAGCAGTTTGATGCAATTGAGTGTCTTACTTGGCCGATTCAGAAACCATTGAAGAGTTTATCACATGTCTGTGCGTCTGGAGTCACCTTTAGGTCAGACCAGGAAAGCACGGGAGGTTCACTTCCTAAAAGTACATTGGGGAAGCAGATCGATTTTTACAATCAACGTTGGACACAACATCACTATTACTGACACCAGATTTTAGGTCTCGATATTTTATTAATTATTTTTAAATTCCACCAGCTGCCAGAGCATTATCCTGGTCTGGATTAGTAATCCAATGATATTTCCACAACAGCAGCATCTCCACATGGGGAACTACTGAAAACCCACACCAACCTGATTATTTCGGTGCTTCTTGACAGCTCTGTCAAAAATAATTCTCACCAATTTGACTGTCGTGATGGGACTTCGAGGTGGTAATTGGTCAGATTGTAATTATTCTCCTCTTCGGGGACTGGACATAGCTGAGTAGTTTTCCGCATTGCTAGGGAGATGTCAGAGTTGGAGCTGGAATGAAACAGCTTCCCCAGGGACACGGCTCTTTGTGCAGCACATGTCTTCAGTCCTATTGCAGGAATGGTGTCAGGGCCCATTGCCTTTGTCACTTCTACTGTGTTCAGCTGTTTCGTCATGTCTTGTACAGCAAATCGAATTGGTTGAAGACTGGCATCTGTGAGTCTGTGGGCATCATGATGATTGTGAGTTGGATCCTCTACTCAACACTTCTGGCTGAGGATTATGCAGGCACCATATTCTTGACTTTTTTCCACTGACGTACAGAGTTGTTCCGATGTTTAGGATGAGGATATTTGTGGAGTCCTCTCCTCCAGTAAATTGTTTAATAGTCCATCGACATTTATGCTTGGATTTAGCAGGACGACAGAGTTTAGATCCGATCTGTTCGTCTTGGGATCATTTCCCCTCTCCATCAGAAGTTAATTCTGCTGTTTGGAATGCAACTGGTCAAATGTGGTAGCTTTAATGGGTTGTCAACACGTGATTCCGACCTTGGCATCAGCCATTCAGTGACCTAACCTGGTTTCTGATGTGGTAACACTTCCATTTTCATATTCTCATTCTGCTGAGGGCATCTCCCTGGTGTCACGCCTCTAATGTGTTACTTTAACTCAATCAAATTAAGGTAATTATCTAAATCGTTTCTTTTCCGCAATGTCAACTTCTGTATTTGAAGTGAATGTGTTTCCCTCTGTTTTTCGCCCTGACCATGATTAAAAGCTCTGTAATGTCAGTGATGTCAGTCTTATGCAGTTTCAGAGTCAAGGAACTTTTGCACCATGCACTATTGTTCAGTTCCCAGTGTACAGCGCTCCATGTTGGACAGGATGTTTGACCATCTTTGACATCCTTGTTTGGAAATTGTCCAAAAACAGAAATTGCTGAAGAAATTACTGAAAATGTTGCAGCATCTTCTGGAGTGAATGCAGAGTTAAAATTTCAGGTTCAGTGACCCTTTACAAGGCTCCCAGTTTCTCCAGCATTTTTTGTATTTTTATTTCAATATCCAAAGTTATTTGTTTCAGTAAAAAATTGTTGTGCCGATTCATTTCTGGAGAAACTCAGCAGGTCTGTCAGCATCTGCAGAGGCAGAAAAACAGTGTTAGCATTTCAAGCCCAGTGTGACACTTCATTAGAACTGAAAAGGATTGGACACTGGGATTTTTAATCCCTTGACAGAGGTGGGGTATGAGTGACAGGGAAAAGAGGGTTTGGCAAAGATAAACGGGATCTTAGCAGTAGTGAATGAGTGGATGAAGTAAAATGTGTTTAAATTAAGCTGTGAATGTGGGAAAGGGGTACTCTCTATTGAATGCAAGACAAAGAAGTCACAACCAAACAAGTTCATAGGGAGGCCAGGAGGGAGAATGTTGACAATGTGGCATTATATAGGTCTGGCCATAGATACGTTTTCACTGTCCAGATTATCACCCCCTTTAGACAAAGGAATTTAGGTGTTTGACTTCTTATTGCCACTAGTAAGCGTTTCATGCTGCCTTCGTCCTGTAATATGGATAAAAACAAATCACCGTATGAAGTTTGGCTGAGTATTGTTACCTGTCATGTTTAATATTGTTTAAATTTGCAGTGCTTATCTTTAAATACTTGTTCTTGCAGTTACTATCAGATGGAGTGTGGGAGGTTGGGTGGTGACATTGTAAAAGTTTCGAAAATCATGAGGGATATGGATAGGGTGAATAGCCAAGATCTTTCCAACAGCATGGGTGAGTTCAGCCAAAGTAGGCATAGGTTTAAGGTGAAAGAGGGAAGATTTAAAAGGAACAAAGGGGCAACGTTTTTACACAGAGGGTGGTATGGGTATAAAATGAGCTGCCAGAGGACGATTGGTAGATGCCAGTACAGCTACAACATTTAAAACTCATTTGGACAAACATATGAATGGGAAACATTTAGAGGCCTATGGGCCAAATGAAAGCAGATTGGACTAGATAATTTGGAGAATCTGGCTAGCATGGACATTTAGAAAAAACTTCACGCAGAGTCATTGTGGTTTTGTGAAAGGCAGATTATATTTTGCCATGTAAAATTATGCAAAGTATTTCTGAAGATTCCTGAGAATGTAACAACGGACTTGATAAAGGAGATCTGGTAGACACCAAGCTTTTCAGAGATTTTCTACAAGGTATGAAAAAATAAAAGTTCTTACACAAGACGGAAGCTCGTAGGATGATGGATAATATATTAACATCAGATGATGATTGGTTAGCTCAAAGCAATCGGAGAGTCACAGCTATTAATCCGATGGCATCAGTTATCTACAATTTATACTGATAGCTGGAAGGAGGGAGCTGAGTGCAATATACATCCGAGTTTGTAGATAACACTGAGAACCAAAAGGCAGGCTGTTATTTAATGGAAAGGACTTCCAGAAAAGGAGCAGTACAAATGGATTGTAGTCTTCCTGTGCATGAAACATAAAGTCAGCATGCTGATGCAGCAAGTAACTAGGTTGATTCATTGGACAGGTTCCTGGGATGAAAGGGTTGTGTTATTGAAAGGGTTGTGTTAATGGTGAATCGATTATTCATTGGGTTTAAATGAATGATGAGTGATACTGCTGAAAAATACAAACACAGAAAGGGCTTGAGAAGGTAGATATTGAGAAGTTGTTTCCATTCTTGGCCAAAGTGTCAAACTCGAGGATATAGATACCAAATAAGGAACATCGATTTCAATCTGAGATGCAAAGTGATGTCTTCTCTCAAAGGTAGTGAATGTCTGGAATTCCCTGACCCAAAGAGGTGTGGAGAGATACAAGGAGTCGGCAAGAAAGTGGAGTTGAGCCCTGCAGTAGATCAGCCATGTTCTTATTAAATGACAGGGCTAGCTTGACGGGTGGAATGACCTACACCTGTTCCTATTTATTCCATTCACATTATGCTTTTGGAAAGTAACGGGTTATTTTCCTGGTCCCAGCTGCACTTTTCCTGACAATCATCTGATGAAGGAGCGTCGCTCCGAAAGCTAGTGTGCTTCCAATTACACCTGTTGGACTATAACCTGGTATTGTGTGATTTTTAACTTTGTACACCCCAGTCCAACACCGGCATCTCCAAATCATATTTTCCTGGAAATCGTGTTGTAAAATGATGCATTCAGGGAGAGCAGAGGATTTGTTGGTTTAACCCTGGGTAGGATATGGGGGCTGTATTAGCAGCGTATTTGGGGCTGCAACATGACCCACATCTGGAGCAGAAGTTTCAGAGAGGGGAAGCCTGGAAACAGGGATTGGGAGTGGGGGTCCACTTCCTGACCCAGTCTGGATTTTCCAAGTATATTTCACAAACTACACCAAACCATCGGAGTGGCCACGATCTGCCACCACGTAGCAGGTCGGAAGGGCTGAATGGAACATCAGAACATAAGGGCTGAGGGACACGAGAGACCCATTCGGCCCTTTGACACGACTCCACCAGAAAATGAGGTCATGGCTCAACTCATTGTGGTCCCAGCTGCACTTTTCTCTCCATGCACCATTATCCCTATTCACCTGTCTATTGAAAATTAGACAAAGCCTGCCTCGTTATAATATAAATATCTTGCCATCCCAAACTTTTGGGAAAGAGAATTCCAACTTGAATAAAATCCCACTTTGTGAATTTCTCCTAATTCCTGAGGTTTGAGGGGGTCACTGTTTCCTTTTCTAGTCCCACTCCTCCACTGCTTACAACAAATTTTAAATGTAACCAGGTTGGTGATATGGCCGATGATAAAGGTCTCAGACTGGGTCAGGTTCAATGACAGGAACAAGTCAGACAGATTTCTTTAGTCAGCCACAAATAAATAATAGCACTAATGGATGCGCATGGTGGATCTGTGGTTAGCACTGCTACCTCCCATCACCAAAGAGCTGCGTTCAATTGCAACCTCGGGCAGCCCTCGATGTGGAGTTTGAACGTTCTCCCCATGTCTGTGTGGGTTTCCTTCCAGTTTACTCCCACAGTCCAAAGATATGCATCTTAGAGTGGATTAGCTATGCTAAATAGCCCGTAGTGCCCAGGGATGTGTAGGTTAGATAGGTTAGTCATGGGAAATGCAAGGTTACATGAATAGAGTAGGGGGGCAGGTCCGGGGGGGAGGGGATACTGTTCCGAGGGTCAATGTGAACATGATGGACGGAATGTCCTGCTTCCACGCTGTAGAGATAAAAGTGACAAGAAGTTTTGACTATACAAACACCCAGTGGGTATCTATCTGTCCACTCTCCTCTCGGTTTTGTATGTTTCAATAAGGTCACCTCTCATTCCAAGAGGAACCTGTTAAAGCCTTCATAATATAAGACCCTCATCCCTGGAATACATGAAGTGAAACATCTCCGAACTGCTTCTAATTTAATTATATCCTTTCTCAGGTAAGGAGTCAAAAATAATCTCACACACAGATGAGGTTGTTTTTTTTTTTGTTTTCTCAGTGGTGAGAGTATTTGGAACTCTCTTCCCCACAGAGCATTGGAGGCAGAGGTATTGAATATTTTTGAGGCACAGACAGAAGGTTCATAAATAATAAGGGAGTCATGGATTATCGGGGAATGGAAGGAATGTGCAGTGTTGGGGAAATGCTGACAATGGTACAAAATCACACTGCTCCAGAACATTCAGGAATATAATGCAAAATAAAATGATAATATCGATAAAATGTTAAGGAGAAATCCAAGATAGTGGTAATCCAGGAAGTCTGCTATGTTGGGCTCTGCATCACAGCACGGGAAAAGTGGTTCCATAACCCACTCCATCCCAGCCATTTACTTAAAATTCAACCGTAAAAGAGTGATAGAATCTTTACTGATCCCGTTTTGTCAAGTGGAAACACGGGAAAGGATCGAGTAAGTCCTCACAAGTGGTGCAACTGTAAGAAACATTGAGCATGCCTGAGGCCACAGCTGCAACCCACACTGCTCGTTTGATAGACCTAGTTACTTACTAGGCCTTGGTCACTGAGTTCACCAAGTTATGTGAAATGATTGAAGGCATGATTAAAGAAAAGTTCAGCCATGGCGAGAACCTCTACCACTCTCAGATGCGCTCCAAAAACATGATCAGCAACTTGACAGCCTTGGAAACAGAGCAGACGATGTCAAGCGCCGAACAGCAGTGGCAGAGACTGCGATCCATTCCTCTCAGGAGAGGATCTAAGCCCTTGAAAAACAAGTCCATACTTTAACTGAACATGATGACGACTTCGAGAACAGGGGCTGCATGAAGAATGTTCACATCGTCGGTCTGCTGGCCCAGACAGCAGGTGGTCAGCCAGTGAGTATTTTTTGATATCTGGCTACAGCGATTCCTTCACTTTGAAACTGAAGACTGAGACAGTTCATCGTGTTATGGTGCACACGTCAGGCTCAGCAGCGCTCTCGCCCTGTCCTTGTGCGGTGACATAATTATGGGATGAACAAAGGCTAATGGAAGCTTCCAGAAACCATTAGAAAGATCCGATGGCTTTAATTCAAGAGTTCCAGGATTATGTCCTTACGGGGCTTTTCAGCGGCGGTGATTCAGAATAAAAAATCGTTTGATGTTATAGGACATTAAAACGCAGTACAGGCCCTTTGGCCCTCGATGTTGCGCAGACCTGTCATGCCAATCTGAAGCTTATCCCACCTACACTATTCCATGTACGTTCATAAGCTTTTCCAATGACGACTTAAATGTCCTTAAAGTTGGCGAATTTACTACCATTACAGGCAAAACATTCCATACCTTACTATTCTCTGAGTAAAGAAACTTCCTCTGAAACATGTCCTGTATCTATCACCCCTCAATTCAAAGCCATGCCCCCTCGTGGTCACCGTCACCATTCTTGGAAAAAGGGTCTCCCTGTCCACCCGATCAAAACCTCTGATTATCTTATATGTCTCTATTAAGTCACCTCTCAACCTTCTCTCCAGCGAAAACAGCCTCAAGTCCCTCAGCCTTTCCTCGTAAGACCTTCCCTCCATACCAGGCAACATCCGAGTAAATCTCCTCTGCACCCTTTCCAAAGCTTCTCCATCCTTCTTATAATGCCGTGACCAGAACTGTACATATTACTCCAAGTGCGGCCACACTCGAGTTTTGTACAGCTATAGGATAACCTCATGGTTCCAGAACTCGATCCCTCTATTAATAAAAGCTAAAACACTGCACGCATTCTTAACAACCCTGTCTGGGTGGTAACTTTCAAGGTTCTGTGTACCTGGACACCGAGATCTCTCTTTTCATCTACACGACCAAGAATCTTACCATTAGCCCAGTAATTTGCATTCTGGTTACTCCAACCAAAGTGAATCACCTGACACTTGTCCGCATTAAGCTCCATTTGCCACCTCTAAGCCCAGCTCTGCAGCTTATCTAGGTCTCTCTGTAACCTATAACATCTTTCGTCACTATCCACAATTTCACCGACCTTAGTGTTGTCTGCAAATTTACTAACGCACACTTCTCCGACCTCATCCAGGTGGTTTATAAAGATGACGAACAGCAGTGGACCGAACACCGATTCTCGCATTACACCACTGGTAATTGGACTCCAAGATGAACATTTCCCATCAACCACCACCCTCTGTCTGCTTTTAGCAAGCTAATTACTGAGCCAAACTGCTATATTGCCCACAATCCCATTCCTCCACATCTTGTACAATAGCCTACTGTGGGGGATCTTATCGAACACCTTGCTGAAATCCACATACACCACATCAACCGGTTTACTCTCATCTACCCATTTGGTCACCTTCTCAAAGAACTCAAAAATGTTTGTGAGGCACGACCTACCCTTCACAAAACCGTGCTGACTATCCCTAATCAAATTATTCTTTTCTCAATGATTATAAGTCCAATTTCTTATATCCTTTTCCAACACTTTACCAACAACTGAAGTAAGGCTCACTGGTCTATAATTACCAGGATTGTCTCTACTTCCTTTCTTGAACAGGAGAACCACATTTGCTATCCTCCAGTCTTCTGGCACTATTCCAGTAGACGATGACGATTTAAAGATCAATGGCGACGGCTCGGCAATCTCCTCCCTCGCTTCCCAGAGGATCCAGGGTTAAATCCCATCCGGCCCAGGGGACTTATCTATTTTAATGCTCTGCAGGATTTCTAATACCTCCTACTTGTGAACCTCAATCACACCTAGTCTTGTAGCCTGTATCTCAGTAATCTCCTCGACAACATTGTCGTTTTCTATAGTGAATACTGTCGAAAAATATTCAATTAGTGCTTCCCTTATCTCCTCTGACTCCAACTTCCCACTAGTATCATTGATTGGCCCTAATCTATCTCTCATAATTCTTTTATTCCTTAAATACCTACAGAAAGCCTTAGCATTTACCCTGATCCTATCCGCTAAGAACTTCTCATGTCTCCTCCTGGTTCTTCTGAGTTCTCTCTTCAGGTCTTTCCTGGTTACTTTGTAACCAACAAGCACCCTAACTGAGCCTTCACATCTCATCCTAAGCCTTCTTCTTCCTCTTGACCAGAGATTCAATTTGCTTAGTAAACCACGGCTCCCGCGCTCTACAGCTGACTCCTTGCCTGACCTGTACATACTTATCTAGGACACACAGCTTTTCCTTCAATAAGCTCCACATTTTAATGTGCCTATCCATTTAGTTTCCTTCTCCATCCAATGCTTCCTAAATCTTGTCTAATCGCATCATAATTGCCTTTTCCCCAGCTGTAACTCTTGCCCAGTGGTATACATCTATCCCTTTCTATCACTAAAGTAAACATAACAGAATTGTGATCGCTATCACCAAAGTGCTCACCCACTTCCAAGTCTAACACCTATCAAGAGAAGAGTAAGGGAACGTGGAATTCAGTACTCCCTCTCGTACCCAACGGTTCTCCGTATTGCATTTAATGGATCCATGAACTCGTCTGACTCTGCAGAGAAAGCGAAAACTTTGTGGACATTTTAAATTCCCCGATCGATTTTGTTTCTTTTCTTTTGGTTTTTTATATGTTTAGTTTTGGAAAGTTTTGAGAGTTGTCTGCTGCAGTAGTTTAAGTTTGCAGAGTTTTTAAGCTCTATGGGACTTTGTTTATTAATGATCAGTAATTCGAGTTCTTCCTCTCTCGAGTTCAAATGTTGCTACAGTGTGTTCTGGATAATGATGTGCTTATTTGGTGTACCTGGAACATTAATGGGAGCCATTAGCCAGTCAAGAGGAAAAATGTACTTTCTAGTCTTAAAACAGAGAGGTTGGATGTTGTCCTATTGCAGGAGATGCACCTTGATGACAATGAACATTTGACGTTTCAGCAGGGCGGGTTTGATCGGGTTTATTTCTCGTCTTTTAATACTAGGAGTAGGGGAGAAGCCAAAGTGGATAGGAAGAAACTTCCATTTAAATTACTAGAGTGTATTTGACACTCACGGGACGATCATAATCCCCAAGGCCTTGTACTGTTGTAAATAATCCAATATTTTTAATGGTAATTGCGACCCGCACCCCACCCCACCCCCACCCTCGGTGCAACTACGCTTTTAAAATCCTGGTAGATGCACTTTCCAAATTAAGTTATTTTGCACCGTGGCACATTATTGAAGAAGGAGATTTCAAATGTCTTATGGACTCCACTGTGGACAGAATGTCCAAATGTCCCCCAATACCCTCTTATAATGCAAGCAATTAGTGGATTTGTGTGCAGAACTATAGTTGGTGGATGTCTGGAGGCAGATCTACCTCACAAGTAGGGATTTTATTTTCTCCTTTAACCAGCAGAAATGCCACACGAAGGTTGATCTCTTCCCCATCCCTGCAACAATATTAGATTCGGTGGCATCCTGCACAATTGAAAATATTACCATTTCTGACCATACTTACTGATTACGATTAAGGACAGTGTGACAGATTCGAGACACTGGCGAATGTATCCCTTTCTTCTTAAGGCTAGTTAGTTCATTGAGTACTTCTGTAATGAATTCAGATCTTTCTTAGCCATTAATTCAGATTCAAACAGTAAGGCATCCATTCTATGGGAAATTGCTAAGGCTTATGCCAAGGGAATAATTATTCCTTAGGATGCGCAGAAGTGGGATCAGAAACGCTGGCTTGAGGCACAGCTGAGGGCAGCCGAGAGGGCATACTGTGATAGACTCTCAGTGGCTAAGCTGCACAGGATCACAATGCTTCGGTCTACTGTGAATACCTCGCTCACACAGACAACCAAGAAGGAACTTACTTTTGCACATAAAAGGCTGTTTGAACATGGTGATAAGCCAGATAAGTATTTAGCCTATCTTGCCAGGAAAACAAGCGCCCCTCTCAAGCCATTACCTCAATTAGGGAAGGTACTGGGAATCTTAGTTCGATTCCAAAAAGATTAATCCAGCCTGTCCGAGATTTTTCTTCGTATTATTTCAGACTGAACATTGTGAGGATAGATGTATTAAGATGGAATCATTTTTCAAGAACCTGGGTCTTCCAGGAATAACCCCTGAATAAGTGTTGTGTCTTAATGCACCATTGTCAGCACAGGAGGGTTGAAAGCAGCTTCAGAATATAAAGGCGCATCGTCCTGATGGATTTCCGAGTGAGTTTTATCAATAATTTATAAACCTATTGTCAGGGCTGATGTTTAACATGTTCCGTCACTCATACAGTCACAAACCTATCCATCCATCCTTAAGAGAGGCTCATATTCTCTGATGCTTAAGAAAGGAAGACCCTGGAGGATTGTGCTTCTTACACGCCAATCGCACTTTTAAATTTTGGTTTCAGTATCCTGTCTGAGACCCGTGCATTAAGGCTGGAAACTTAGCTGCCTTCCGTTGCCAAAGAGGATCAAACAAGCTTTATAAAGGGCCACAAATCTTCTCAGATTGTTAAGAGGTTACTCAGTATGATCCAAGAGTGTCAACAACAATCTGTCCAGGGATTATTGATCTCTTTAGATGAGAGATGACATTTGATTGCTTTGAGTGGCCGGATCTCTTCTGGACGTTAGAACGGTTTGGTCTACGCAAAGTTTTTATCAAGTGGGTGAGGGTCCTTTACGGCGATCCTCTGGCTGCGGTTCTCACTAATGGTGTGCCAACCAGTAATATTAATATTTCTCCAGGCAGCCGACAAGGCTGACACCTTTCACCATTGCTGTTTACGTTGGTGATTGAGCCACTGGCAGAGGCCATCCGTCGGGATGCCAAGATATCTGCCCCAAAAGTGGGATAGAAGTCACGTAAGATTACATTGTATGCAGATGAGGGTCTTTTTATTGTTCAATCCCGCAATTTCGGTAGTTCATGTGATGCAATGCATTAATTGGCTTGTTGCCTTTCTGGGTGATAAGATTAATTTTACAAAGTTAGAGGCCATGCCTATGTGAGGTCTTAGGGAAATACCTGATACTGAGGGCAAATCCTGGTTTCCTTTTAAATGGTCATTTTTCTTTGATCATTTATTTAACGTGAACTGTGTCAATTTGTTTGACAAAATTAAACAAGACCTTCAAAGCTGGGAGGCATTTCCAATATCCTGGCTAGGTCGGATAGCTGTTATTAAAATGAATGCCCTTCCTCGTTTCCTAGACCCCGTGCGAATGCTTTCTTTGATGTTTCCCAGATAGATATTTAGTAAACATAATGGCTGGTTTAGCTCTTTTATTTGGCACCATAAACGATTCCTTATCAAGCTAACAAAATTGCAAATGCCCCAAAGATTGTGAGGGG
Organism: Chiloscyllium plagiosum; assembly: GCF_004010195.1. Taxonomy (NCBI): domain Eukaryota; kingdom Metazoa; phylum Chordata; class Chondrichthyes; order Orectolobiformes; family Hemiscylliidae; genus Chiloscyllium; species Chiloscyllium plagiosum. Next base: position 90,811,714 of record NC_057720.1, on the reverse strand, counting down.
TAGATCTCCCAGATTAAAAGAATCAATTAAGCTGTTTTTATCATCCTATGTTCGTGCCTGCGCCGCTGAGGACTCGGAGTCAATACGGCTAGAAATTGTGCTCTCTCAGACAAAGTGAACCCTTATTAGTCTGTTGTTCTTAGATAAAATTTATGGAGTATTGTCAAAAACTAACGATTATCAATACTGTTAAAACTTGAAGGACAATGCATCAGATCAAGGGCAATACAGCCATAACCATGTTTCTTACCCCTTTAATTGCTATACCGGGTTGTCAACCGGGGATAATAGATTCCAGGTTTAAACTGTGGCAGCGATGGGGGTACCTTGCTTGAGTGATTTAGAATTAGTAGAATCCTTACAAAGTGGATACAAGACCTTGGGCCCAACAAGTCCACTTCAATCCTCTGAAGAGCCAGTCACCCAAGACTGAACCAAACCCGTGACCCTGGTGCAGTGAGTCAGCAGTGCAAACCACTGAGCCACAATGTGTTACTTGAGGAAGAAACAATGGTATCATTTGATAAAATAACTCATAAGTATGGACTACCTAGTAGAGGCTTTTTCTGTTGTTTTTCCAGATTAGAAATTTGATTTTAAAAACACACACTTTTAACAGACTCTTACAGATCCGATACAGAGAAGCGGGTGCTTATTGCTAAGGATATACTCTTTGTCAGTACCCTTTAAGAATTGTTGGAGAGGGTCCCCTCAGACAAGACTGTGCAGCTTCGTGACATCTGTGTGAGAGAGTTGGGGGGGGTTTAGATCTCTTTGGAGACGTGGGAGGATATTTGTGAAAATGCTCGAAGGATTTTGATCTGTAATAGGACCCATTTCATGCAGTTGCAAATTCTTCCTAGGGTCTATCTGAGACCAGATTATCTCTCAAACTTCAATGTGGGATTATCTTCAGCATGTCCTAATGCAGAATGACTACAGGCACTCTTACTCATTGCATGTGGTCCTACTTCAGGCTTTGTATATATTGGAGCACTGTGTTAGGTGTGGTCGAGTGGGTCTTGGGGACCGAATTGGAGTTGGTCCCGGTTTCCCTTTTCCTGGGTCTGCACAGAGTATCTTACGCAGATGCACATGGGAAAGAAAATCCTTACTTTCTGTGCTAGCAAGTAATATTCTGTTGTGTTGGATGTCTGAAACTTCCAGGATGTGTTGGGTCTTTGTCAGCTCAACATGGAGAATATCCCTTTGGACTTTCTCACCCATCATGGGTAACCAAAAAACAGAGATTAATATAAGTCAAAGGATCATTGAGATGTACAGCATGGAAACAGACCCTTCGGTCCAACCCGTCCTTGCCGACCACAAATCCCAACACAATCTAGTCCCACCTGCCAGCACCTGGCCCATAACCCTCCAAACCTTTCCTATTCAATATACCCACCCAAATGCCTCTGAAATGTTGTACCAGCCTCCCCATTTCACCGGGCAGCTTATTACATACACGTACCACCCTCTGTGTGAAATAGTTGCCCTGTAGGTTTCTTTTATATCTTACCCCTCTCACCCTAAAATTATGCCTTCCACTTCTGGACTCCCTGACCCCAGGGAAAATATTTTCCTTTTTTACTCTATCCATGGCCCTTATTCTTTTGCAAACCTCTATAATGTCATTCCTCAGCATCCAATAGTCCAGCGAAAACAGCCCCAGTCTATTCAGCCTCTCTCTATAGCTCAAATCCTCCAATCCTGGCAACATCCTTGTAAATCTTTTCAGAACCCTTTCAAGTTTCACAACATTTTTCCGATAGGAAGGAGAGAAGAATTGCACGCAATATTCCAACAGTGGCCTAATCAATGTCCTGTACAGCTGCAGCATGATCTTTCAACTCCTGTACTTAATACTCTGACCAAAAAAGAAAAGCATACCAAACGCCTTCTTTACTATCGTATCTACCTGCGACTCCACTTTCCAGGAGTTATAAACCTGCACTCTAAGGTCTCTTTGTTCAGCAAAACTCCCTGGGACCTTACCATGAAGTGTATAAGTCCTGCTAAGATTTGCTTTCCCAAAATGCAGCACCTCGCATTTATCTGAATTAAACTCCACCTGCCACTTCTCAGCCCATTAGCCCATCTGGTCAAGATCCTATTGTAATCTGAGGTGACCGTCTTCGCTGTTCACTGTACCTCCAATTTTGGTGTCATCTTCAAACTTACTAACTGTACTTCTAATGCTCACATCCAAGTCATTTATGTCAATGACAAAAAGTAGTGAATCCAGCACCGATCCCTGTGGCACTCCACTGGTCAGAGGCCTCCAGTCTAAAGAACAACCATCTACCACCACCCTCTGTCTTCTAACTTTGAGCCAGTTCTGTATCCAAATGGCTAGTTCTCCCTGCATCCCATGAGACCTAACCTTGCTAATCAGCCTCCCAAGGGGAACTTTGTCGAAACCCATACTGAAGTCCATATATAACACATCTATCCCTCTGCCCTCATCAATCCTCTTTGATACTTCCTCAAAACAACTCAATCAAGCTTGTGAGACATGATTTCCCACGCACAAAGCCATGTTGACTATCCCTAATCAGCCCTTGCCTTTCCAAATATATGCAAATCCTCTCCCTAGGATTCCCTCCAACAACTTGACCACCACCAATGTCAGGCTCACTGGCCTATAGTTCCCTGGCTTGTCTTTACCACCCTTCTTAAACAGTGGCATCACTGGAGTCACCTCCAGTCTTCCGGCACCTCACCAGTGACTATCCATATTACAACTATCTCAGCAAGAGGCCCAGCAAACACTTCTCTAGCTTCCCACAGAGTTCTAGGGTACACCTAATCAGGTCCTGTGAATTTATCCATCTTTACCCGTTTTAAGACATCCGGCACTTCCTCCTCTGTAATATGGACATTTTGCAAGGTGTCACCATCTATTTCCCTACATGTTATATCTTCCATATCCTTTTCCACAGTAAATACTTGCAAAATACTCGTTTAGCATCTCCCCCACACTTCCTGTGCTAGGAAAAATATTCTGTTGTGTTGATGTCTGACAGCCCCCGGTCGTCATAAGCTCGTCATGGAGAATATCCCTTTGGACGTTCTCAACAGTATGGTGCACCAAAAAGAAGAGATTTATATAAGATATGGCAGCCCTTTTTTGGATTATCACGATGAAGGCTTATCTGCCACTCTAAAAAGGGCTTTTATATAGCAATGACGATATTGTCTAATGAATCTAATATGAATAATTGTGAACGTATGAATGTGTATCAGTTAATGCTCTCGAAGAACAAGAGCTATCGTTTGGTTATTCTGAGCCGAATTATTTATTCATTATTTATTGTTTATTTTTGTTTTTCTTCTTCCAGTTTATAGACTTTAGTTTGTTTTGTATGCACATGCACATGGGTGAAATATTGTTCAGTTATTTGAGTTGTTTTGTTATTGGTTTAATATAATAATAAAAATCTATTTTTCAATAAAAAGTTTTGTTAAAAATATTGAAATTCTAACATTGATAGAATAGAGGCCCAAAGAACTCTCATTAGATAGACCACTCATAGTGGTTTACGCTGATCGTCACCACACGGGTGATGGAGTGAGGTTGAGAGAGCGTCCCCTTCATGGTAACCTTTGTCACTGTGGGGGAATTGAACCTGCACTACTGGCCTCCCTCTGCATCACAAACCTGCCCTCCAGCCAACTGAGTAGAAGACTGTGTAACTGTTACAAACAGAATCAGCCACAGACAAAGTGCAAGTGAAACTTTCCATGACAAGGAAAAATATATATTTGAGATAATGATCATGATAACGGCTGAGGATAAAAACGTTCTCTGCTAGAAATTGTACTTTTTAATGAGACAAGTGTTTGGAAGCAGTCTTTGGCTTAATACAATAAAGTGAGACAAGTGAAATAACCAGAATGACTAATTGTGATTGGATATCGACAACCATAAAATAAGTGCATGTTTTTGATTGGTGTGTGGAAAGAGTGCTGACAATTGTATGAATTTATAAAGCAGATGAAATATATTGTTAGGAGAGTCAGTCCCCATGGGAAATGCCTTCTGAAGAAACCCGGGGTTGAAAAAGTGAGAACTGTCTGCTCGCTCACAGGAACCTTGGGTGCTATAACAGATATACAGTGAGTGTGAGGCAGCAGAGAGAATACAGTGACCCGTATCCTGACAGAGTGGGGAAGGTTATTGATGCTTGTCCTGTTTTGCTGGATAGTTATTCAGACTGCAGGTACTGCACTGAGGTGGGTGGTGAGCTCAGACCATGCTCGGTGGGTCTGGTGGTGTGATCCCTCTGGGAAGAGAATCGTCACCGTCTGTACTAGCCCATCCACCAGGACGTCTGTGCTGCTGTCAACAAACTGTGCTGTAATTTCCCCTTAGCTGCCATGCTCGGTGTAAACTGTGCAGGGCAGCTCCAAACTGAGAAGGCTCAATGTGTGCCCATTGACCTTTCAAAATGGCACCATTCCCAGGGATCACAGAATATCCAGGGACATCCGGGTGACTGTGAGTACCTCCAGTCATGATGGGTGGGAGAATCGGGCTGGCATTGTATGAGAGGGACAACATGGAGTTGGATATGTAGTTAATGAGAAGAATTTGGTAAGATAGCACTATGAAACTAGCTCAGCCTCGTACAGACACACCCTTTGTCACACTCAATGAAAATGTCATTGAGACAGTTTTTCTGTTAGGTTCAGCCCAGTGAGGCGAAAACTTTGTTGTCGGCACTCCCAGTTACAAAGCTGCAGAACAAGTGCTCATCCAAAACTCTCCATCGCCTGAACTCACAGCAATATCCCATTCACTCATAATTCTTCATAATACTGACCCGTGTTGCATGATACTATCGAAATGTCTTCATTTCAGCATTCTGAAACCTGTGAACAAATCCTTCCATGACATTTTTTCTCAGTTTCCCTCCCCCCCCCCCCCCATCCTGTCTCCACTCCAAAACACATTCATTTACAGTCATACTGCATGAGACTGCCACTATGACTGGCCATTTTGCCCAGCTGGTCCATGCCAACCAAAATGTTCATCCACACTCACCCCGTTTCTCTGCCCTTGCTCTGTATCCCTCTAATCCTTTCCTATCTGTGTATCTGTCCAAATGCCTTTACAATGTTGTTATTGTACCTACCTCAATCACTTCCACTGGCAGCTCAGTCCATGTGCGTACCACACTTTTGTATAAAAATGTTGCCCCTCAGGTTCCTTTTTATATATTTTTTCCTTGCCAAACATTAATGGATGTCCATTAGTCCTCGATTCCCCAACCTTGGGAAAAAGTTTGAGTTATTCACTCCATGCACGCCTCTCATGATTTTATAAGAGTTACACTTCTATAAGAATCCCCTCAGTTTCCTACGCTGTAAAGTAATAAGTTCTAACCTATCCAAACTCTGACTATAACATAGAGCTTTTAGCCCCGGAAACATCTTTGTAAATTTCTTCTACATCCTTTCTAGAGCCAGGTGAACAACTCTGAACATTTTACTCCAACTGCAGCCTTACCAACTGCAACATAACATCCCAACTTTTATACTGAATGCGCTGATGAAGGCCAGTGTACCAACAGCCTTCTGCACTGTCCTGTGTATCTGTGACTCAAATTTCAGAAAACCGTGCACCTGATCTCCAAAGTCCTTTTTCTCCACTACACTCATTAAGGCCCTCTCATTCATCATTAAACTCCTACCTGGATTTGACTTTCCAAAATGCAAGACATCATACTTATCTGTATTAAACTCCATTTGCTATTTCTCAGCCCACTTCCCCAGCTGATCAAGGTACTGCTGCAATTTCTGATAACATTCCTCACAGTAAACGATGTCTCCTACTTTAGTGTCATTTGCAAACTTACTAACCTTGCGTTGTGCACTCTGGTCCAAATCATTGATATAGATAACAAACAGCAATGGGCCCAGGACCGACCACTGAGGCACTCCAAGAGTCACAGGCCTTCAGTCCGACAAGCATACCTCCACCAGAGCCATTTGCTTCAACGTGTCAAACCAATTGTGTCGCCAAATTGCCAGTTTACCTTGGAGTCCATGCGATCTAACCTTCTAGAGCGGCCTATCATGTGGAACCTTATCAAAGGTCTTACTGAAATCCATATAGATTATGTCCACCACCCTGCCCTCGTCAAACTTCCTGGTCAATTCCTCAAAACACACATCAAAATTTGTAAGGCATGATCTGCCACGCACAAAGCTATGCTGACTGTTCCATGACAAACTCTGTCTTTCAAAATGCATGCATATCTTATATCTCCGAACCTTCTCAAGTGATTTCCGGAAACAGATGTGAAGCTTACTGGTCTATATTTCCCAGGCTTTCCTTTGCAGCCCTTTTGAATGGAGGCACAACATTTTCTACTGCTCAGTCTTCCGGGTCCTTGGCCCCTGATCTGTCTTCTCTCACCTCGTGCAGTGCTCTTAGATATATCTGGTCAGGACCAAGAGATTTATCTGACCTTATGCATTCTAATATATTCAACAGCACCTCTACTGTGATATGGACTGTACCAAGATATGACAATTAACCTCCCAAAGTCACAGGTCTTCATATCTTTCTTCATGGTAAACACAGAAGGGAAATTGAGGACCTCAACCAAGTCTTGAAGTTTTACACATGCATGCCTATTTTGATTTTAAGACGTCCTACTCTCGCTCTAGTTGTTCTTTTTCTTTACTATACTGAATTTGGATTCACTCTAATCTTCTCAGCCAAGGCTATCTCATACCCCACTTTAGCCCTGCTGATTTCCTTCTTCAGTAAACTCCTGTATCCCCTGTGTACCTCCAGGGATTCCCTTCATCCCAGCTGCCTGGACCTGAGCGATGTCTCCTTTTTTTGCTGGTCAGAGCCTCAATATCTCTTGTCATCCAGGGTTCTCTCTTCCAGTCTCATTTTCCCTTCACCCTCACAGGAACATATAGACCTTGAACTCGAGCTATCTCACTTTTGAAGCCCTCCCACTTGCCCGGGATCCTTTTATCTAGAAACAAACTACTCCAATCAACCCCTGCAACCCCCTGTCTAATTCCAACAAAATATGCCTTATCCCAATTTAGATCTTGAACCTGTGGACCAATTTTGTCTCTAACATAACTATTTTAAAATTAATACAGCTCTAGTCACTTTTCCCAAAATGCTCCCCCACTTTACCTCCATCACCTATCCTACCCTATTTCCCAACAGTAGGTCGAGTTTGTCCCTTCCCGAGTAGGATACTCTACATGCTGCTTGTGAAAGCTTTCCTGAACACACTTAACAAATTATGTTCCCTGTAATTTCTTAACCCTCTGGAAGTCCCAGTCTATGTTAGGATAATAAAAATCACCTATTATGACAACCCTATTGCTCCTGCAAGTCTCGCCAGTCTCCCTGGATATTTGTTCTGCTAATTCCCATTGATTATTTGAAGGCTTATAGTGCAACCACTATTACATTACTAACCCCCCTTACTTGTTTGCACCATTCACAAAACCTCATTGGATATTATCTCAGTTATTTAATATTTAAATACTAGATTGATGCTCCTCTTAATCAGAAATATTGGTATTAAATTGTTTCCATTTACATCTCTTCCTCCCAGTGACTTTCACATTCGCAGCATCCCTTTTCAAGGCACAGTGGAGATATGTAGCTCTAAGTGGATGGAAGCTGCACATCCTGTCACTTTCAGTATTGGTTACATGTTTCTCCACACTGGGCAGTGATCTAATACTGTGTCATCGAACAATGCAGCAGCCTGGGTTTATATATGAATGAACGAGTGCAGACTGCACAGCTCCTCATGCTGGACATTGACCTCAGGATTATAGATCAAGCATTGGTGTGGGCTGCACAGAGTTTCACTCTGGACATTGCTGGGTTGCATAGAGCTGTACACTAGCCGGATCTACACAGTGTTCCATTCTGAATATGTAATGGATGGGATGGTTATGTGAGTTAGATTGCGAATGTGAGAGTACTAAACATTTGGCAATGCCCTTTGTTTTGTGATTTAATTCTTGTGATTGGACTCTTCAAACCTTGACTCATCCAGTTCGACCTATCTCTCTGGATGAGTCATGGTGACAGTTGTTACAGCATCTGGGTCTGCAACATGACCAACAAATGGAGTAGAGGCTGCAGAGAGGGGAGTCTCCGTAAAATAGAATGAGGGAATCACAATCAGATCAGCCGTGATCTGAGTGAATGTTGGGCTGGATTGAATGGACCACTAATGCAATTTATTCATATATTTCTGTTTGTTCCAAGCAAACTTCCCTTCTCTCCTAGTGTTCCATACTGGTGGGGAGTGCGTCACCTCCTGTTGTCCTTGCGTAACAGGATCCTGGGGCCTCACTAACCTCCAGATTTCCCTGAGCCTCAGTTTCGGGGTGAGTGATTCCCTCCTGTCCCTGTGTCCCAGTATGAAGCAGTTGAATGACTTCCTCCTATTTCTGTGTCACAGTCTCAAGCATTTGATTGACTGCCTCCTGTTCCTGTGTTCCCAATCTTGAGCAACTGATTGACTGCCTCCGTGGGCGGCACGGTGGCACAGCGGTTAGCACTGCTGCCTCACAGCGCCAGAGACCCGGGTTCAATTCCCGACTCAGGCGACTGACTATGTGGAGTTTGCACATTCTCCCCGTGTCTGTGTGGGTTTCCTCCGGGTGCTCCGGTTTCCTCCCACAGTCACAAAGATGTGCGGGTCAGGTGAATTGGCCATGCTAAATTACCCGTAGTGTTAGGTTAAAGGGGTAAATGTAGGGGTATGGGTGGGTTGCGCTTCGGCGGGTCGGTGTGGACTTGTTGGGCCGAAGGGCCTGTTTCCACACTGTAAATAATCTAATCTAATCTAATCTGATCCAAGGTTTGCAAAAGTAGATGTCCTCCTCCTGCTACTGACGAACAGGCTCCAATAGTTCTGTGCTCTCCTGCTGCTCCTGTGGAATGGATTTGTGGGACTGAATGGCCTCTTCACATTAATTACAGCTTCTCTTGACTAAAAGCCTTTCTCCTGTTTCTGTAAAACACCATCAAACTCTAAATGATGCATTTTTCTATTTTACTCTCAGCAATTGAGCAAACAAGCTGACTGACAGAATTCAGAAGCTGTTCTTGTGTAATACATTCAAGAGGCAATAGAGTCTCAGAGATGTACAGCACGAATAAAGACCTTTCGGTCTGATCGTCCATACCAACCAAATATCCTAAATAAATCTCGTCGCCCTTGCCAGCACTTGGCCCATCTTCGTCTAAACACTTCCCATGCATGTATCCGTCCAAATGCCTTTTTAAATGGTGTAATTGTATCTGCCTCCACCACCTCTTTTGGCTGTTCAATCCATACACACAGCAATCTCTGTGTGAAAATGTCCCTATTTCAATCTTTCCCCTTTCACCTTAAACTAATTTTGGACTCGCCAATCCTGGGGAAAAGACATTGACTGTTTACATTATCTATCTTATGATTTTATAAACATATTTAAGGTCACCTGTCAGGCTTTACACTTGAAAATAGTCCCAGCCTATTCAAACTTTCCCTGTAACTCGAATCCTCCAACACCCGCAACATTCTTTTAAATTTCTTCTGCACCCTTTCAAGTTTGACAACATCTTTCCGACAGCAGGATGACCAGAATTAAAGGCAATATTACAAAAGTGGCCAAACCAATGTCCTGTACAGATGAAACATGTCATGCAAATGTTTAGACTCAAAGCACGCACCAATAAAGGGAAGATCATCAAGTGCCTTCTTCACTGCGCTGTCGACCTGAGATGGCACTTTCAAGGAACTGAGAACCTGCACCACAAGGTGACACAGTAGCTCATCGGCTAGCATTGCTGCTTCAAAGCACAGCGATATGGCTTTAACTCCATCCTTGAATGACTGCCTTTATGGAGTTTGCACCTTCTCCCCCGTGTCTGCATGAGTTTCCTCCAGATGTTATGTTTTCCTCTGACAGTATAAAGATATACAGATAAGGGTAGATTGGCCATCATAAATTGCGTAAAGTACCCAGGGATGTATAATCGAGGTGGATTAGCCATGGAAAATGCAGGCTCAGAGGGATAGGGTTGGTGTTTGTCCATTGGAATACTGTTTAGAGGTTCGGAGTGGCCTCGATGGGCCGAATAGTCTGTTTCCTCACTGTTGGGATTCGATAATTTCTATAGAGTTTCCTTGATTGGCAGCTTTCGACAGGACCCTACCTAGATGTCTTGCCTTGATTTGTCTTGCGAAAATGCAACACCTCACAATGAACTAAAATAAACTCAATCTGCCACTCCTCGGCTCACCTAAGCAAGATCCCATTATAGTCTGAGAGATCATTCTTCACTGTCTACTACACCAACATATTTGGAATTATCTACAAACTTACTGACCGCACTTCATATTCTAAAATGCAAATGATTTGTATAAGTGACAAAAGACAGTGGACTCATTATTGATCATTGCGGCATGCCACTAGTCACAGGTCTCCAAGTTCAATGAACAAATGTCCACTGTCATGCCCTGTCTCCAATATTCAAGAAAATTTTGGATCTAACAGCTGAGCTCTCCCTGGATTCCAGGCAGTCTAACCTTGCTAACCAGTCTACCATGTAGAACATTTTGGTTTTCTTACTGAATTCCATAAAGACAACATCCACTGTCCTGCCTTCATCAATCATCTTCATCACTTCCTCAAAAAATTACACCGAGTCAGTGAGAAGTGATCTCCAATGTACAAAGCCCTCTTCAGTCCTTGTCTTTCCAAATGCATATACATCCTTTCCCACAAAATATCCTTCAATAATTTAGGTACCATTGATGTCAGGCTCACCGATCGAAAGTTACCCTTTTTTTCCTAACTTTCTTAAATAATGATACTGCGTTAGCAGTCCTCCAGTCGTTTGACACCTCACCTGTGGAAATCAATGTTACAAATATATCACAAAATGCTGAGCAATCTCTTTCCGAGCTTCCCACAAACATCTGGGATACAACTGATCAGGTCCCAGGGATTTATTCACCTTTATGTGTTTTAAAATGTCCAACACCTCCTTGTAATATAGATACTTTTCAAGGTATCACTATATATTTCTTCATTGTCTCGCTCTTGTAACCTCCTCCACATTAAATACTGAGGAGTAATACTTGTTTTGTATCCCTCCAATCTCCTGTGATTGCATACGTAGGTAGCCTTACTGACCTTTAAGGTGCCCTATTCTCTCCCGAGTTAATATTTTGCCATTAAAGGATGTGTAGAATTTCTTCAATGCCTCGCTAACCCTATTTCTAAAGCCATCTCATGTCCACATTTTTCTGGTCCGATTTCCCCGTTGACTATGCACTTACTGTCCTTCTATTCCTCTCGGGCTTCACTTGATCCCACCTCTGTTTACCTGACATATGCCTCCTTCCTTACCTTGACCAAGCATCTATATATCTAGCCATCCAGCACTCCCTGCACCCACCAGCCTTGCCCCTCTCACTAATGGGAACACGTTGGCTTTGGACTCTCTGAAACCAAGTTTTGATGGCCTTGCATTTTCGAACCATCCCTTTACCTGTGAATAGGGTATTCCAACTAGCCTTTCACAGGGCTCGCCTAACACTTTCAAAATTGGCCTTGTTCAAAGTTAGATCTTTAATGTTTACATCAGGTCTTTCCTATTCCAAAACTAATTTAAAACTAATATTTATGCATAACAGACTTGAAAGTTAAATAAACACTTCCTGCCCCTCTGTAACAGGCTCAAGAGGTTAAATGGGCTCCTCGTGGCCCTGTATAATAGGCTGGAAAGGCTGAATGGCCTCCTCTTATACTTATGTAACAGACTCGAGACATTAAATGAACAGCAACCAGTGGATTACAGCAGCCGTTAAACTGTATCTGATGGAGGTCATCTCTTCCCAGTTACAGAAACACAAACAACACAATGTACTCCAGTTGCCTCTCAGTAACACCTCATACAGCTGCAGCGACACATCTCTTTCAAGGCTGGCAGGCAGCCTAACCTTGTTAACCAGTCTACCAGGTAGAACATTTTGGTTTTCTTACTGAATTCCATAAAACGACATCCACTGACCTGTTTTCATTAATTATCTTCATCACTTCCTCAAAACATTTCACAGAGTCAGTGAAACGTGATCTCCAATGTACAAAGTCCACTTAATTCCTTGTCTATCCAAATGCAAAAACATCCTTTCCCTCAAAACCCCCTCCAACAATTTAGTTACCATTGAGGTCAGGTTCACCGATCTATGGTTACGTGTTTTTTCCTTACTTTCTTAAATAATGTTGGCAATATGTGCCAATATTCTAGATTTTCACCTTTACAAGTCGCAACAGGCTAATATAGGCTCATTGGCCTTCCCATCTCCCTCTGCAAAAGGCCCATAGGGACAGAATTGCTTCGGTCTGTTGCTCAGAAACAGTCTCAATGCTCTGTCTCAAGGTGATGAAAGGATTTGCTAATAGGGCATTAAAACCAGGAGTAGCCTCACACTGGTCAATAAGTACCGGACTTTGGGTTCAGGTAAAGAGAAACTTACCTACCCGAGTTTTTTTTTTAATGCAGCCGATCTGTTATTTTTTAACTGCCTCCTTTCATAAACAGAGTGGAACATATACAGACCCCTGCAGTGTTCTGTTAATACTATCATATACAAGTAAAAAAAAGATTTAAAAGATTTAAAGATTTATGGTCCATCCCTCAGCAACCCTCATCCATTCCATCCAAACCCAGTAAATGTTCTCTTTTATAGTGATTTAAAAAATGATGTGTGGAACTAGTTAATTGAGCCTGTTGTTCAGTCATGGTTTAGAGACGCCAGTGTTGTACAAAGTTAAAAATCACACAACATCAGGTTACAGTCCAACAGGTTTAATTGGAAGCACGCTAGCTTTCGGAGGGCCGCTCCTTCATTAGGTGATTGTGGAGGACACACTGCTAAGCCGCAGAATTTATAGCAGAAATTTACAGTGTGATGTAACTGAAATTATGCATTGAAAAATACCTTGATTGTCTGTTGAGTCTTTCATCTGTTCCAATACCATGATAGTTTCACTTCTTTCATGTGTAAATCACAAAACCTTTTTTTTTTAAAAAAGTTGCATTCTCAGGTTAGCAGTAACAATGAGTGTTAGCTAGACAATATGTTGAAGGTGCTAGCCCCTGCATTCTCTGTCTATGCCATGGTGTTTAGATTGATTCTCATCTGAAAAGCGAGATAACAGAGTTTTACATTAATTCATCCCACAAAATATATGTGTGCATGTGCGTCTTTGTGTGTGTGTGTGCGTGTCTGTCTTGGTTGGGAGTTGTGAGTGTGAGAGGGAGTGTATATGTGTGTGTAGTGATGTAGAGTGTCTTAAGTCTGTGAGGGGGTGCATGTGTGAGTGTGGGAGCATGTGTGCGTGTCTGGGGTGGGGGGTTTTGAGTGTCAGTGAGAGAAAGTGTACATGTGTGGGCATGAGTGTAGAGTGCTCGAGGTCTCTGAAAGGATGTCCATGTGAGTGTGGGAATGTGTGTGTCTGTAAGGGTGTGTGTGAGTGTCTGTGTGTGTGCCTGTGTACATGTGTGTCCGTGTGTATGTACAGGAGTGCCTGTGTTTGTGTGTGTGTGTATATGTAGGAATGTCTGTGTGTGTGTATAGTGCAATGGTGGTCACCTGTAATGTGACATGAACCCAAGGTCCCGGTTGAGGCCCTCCCTTTTGGTACCTGTAGTGTTCCAGAACTGGGAGGGAACACTCCTTTATTAGATTAGATTAGATTACTTACAGTGTGGAAACAGCCCCTTCGCCCAACAATTCCACACCGACCCGCTGAAGTGCACCCACCCAGACCCATTCCCCTACATTTACCCCTGCACCTAACACTACAGGCAATTTAGCATGGCCAATTCACCTAACCCACACATCCCTGAAAACTATGAACAATTTAGCATGGCCAATGCACCTGACATGCGCATTTTGGATTGTGGGAGGAAGCCAGAGAATCTAGAATAAGCTCATGCAGACACTGGAGATTATGCACCGGGATACTATTGGGTTCAAAGGTCGTATATGGTAGCTGTTAGTGTCTTTTGTTCCGGATGTTAAATCCGGTTGGTTTAAACAGTGTTTTGTGTATAAAGATTCTTTCAGTCACTAAGAGTTCTCTGGGTGTGGAAGAAGTAAACTTAGGGGTTTTACAAAAGGTAATGAAGACAAAGCTGTAGGAATTGGCAGACAAGCTGTAGTTGGGGTTGCGTTTGTCTGTGAGAAAATGAGAGATAACTACAGCTATAGCTCGGGAATTACATTTGGTGGAGCCGCCATCAGACTCTTTGGAAATGGCTAGAATTCAATTTCAAATGAGACACTTTGAACATGAGAAGGAATTGAAACAGTTTGAATTATGATGAAAAATAGAAATAAAAGAAAAGGAAATGAAGAAGAAAGAGAGAAAAGGACAGAAGAAAAACAGAGAGTTTCAACTTCAAAAGTTAGCAATTAGAGTGGAAAGTTGACATAGAGGGCGAAGATAAAGGTAGACGGTAGGCTGGATGAGGACGATAGTGAGGTTGAGCAACTCTGTAGTAACCAAAGGCCTAATGGGTTTCTGTTTAAATACACCCAGGCATATCAAAATTTGATGAGAAGGATGGGGAAGCCTTTGGAATTTCATTTGAGAAAGTCGCTAAACCAATGCAGTGGCCAGTGACCATGTGGATTTAGTTGATCCAAACAAAGCTGATAGTTATTTGCATCCATATCGGAGGCGGTATCTGGCCAGTATGAGGTGGTGAAGAAAGCCATCTGAAGTGCAGATGAGCTTGTGCCAGAAGCCGACAGGCAACGTTTCAGGAATCTCAAAAACGGTTCCTGGTTAAACGCACATTGAGTTTGAAAGGATAAAACAAAGTAATTTTGAAAAGTGGGTAAAGGTATTAAAAACAGAGAAAAGCTATGGCACTGTTAGAGAGATTCTTACTTTGGAGAAGTTCAACAATTCACTTCCTGCAGTCGTGAGAACTCGTGTGGAAGAGCAGAGAGTAACAATGGCAAGATTAGAAGCTAAAATGGCTGATGATGATGATTGAGTTCAGAAATCAAAGTTTGGTTTCCGTGAGAGATTGCGAAGAATGTGTGAAATCTTCTTAAAACATATACCTGTGAAAGTAAGGTTTACTGGCATAGACCAGGAGTAGCAGATAAAGCATTAAGAAGTACAGAAGCATGTAATTCTTTCATGTTGAGACATGAGGAGCTATGTCTTTCAGAAGGACTATTGGAGCGATGAGAAGTGCTCCGTTATGTAAGGTGTGGTTGGAGTGTCCGGTGGAACCATCAACAGATTTATTCCACAATGGGAAGGAGGTCTTGACCTTGGTGTTGGCGTTACAACATTTCAACGTTTAAATTGCGAATAACAGTCATGAGCCAAATCTTTATCACTGATCGTGACCGCTTAAAGTGTTTGGACAAGTTTAGGGAGAGAAATACCAGCCTGTTTCGATTGAGCTTATTATTGCTGCCATTCAATTTGAAATTATACAGGTGACAGGGCGAGAAAACCTAGGTTTTGGAACGTTGTGGAGACTTGGATGAAGAAAGACAAAGGCATTCTGTGGCAGGAGTAAAATGACTGAAATCGAATCTAGTTGTGAACAGTTGTATGCTCAGAGTCAATGTAATACACATATGCATTGTAGACGACGAACAGAGGAAGACTAGGAGGTCTGAAATGAATCCACCTTTGTATATTGATGGATTATTTTATTAAAGGTGGAGTCATGAGGATACTATCACTGCGAAAAGGTTATTTTCTCTTGGATTTTTTTTTGAAGAGAGATTTTAAAGGCAGAGGTGCAGGACTGCTGTCTGAAAACAGTTTAAACAAATAACTGAGAAAGCCTTTAGGTTTAATTAAAATGGTGGTAACAATGGAAGGGCAGTGGCCAGCTCTCCCCGACCAGGTTTCCTCATTTTATTTTTAGGTGCAGCATTCAGAAACTGTTGGGGATCCTAGAAGAGTTGGAAGTTTCAAGACATGATTCCCCCGCTGCATTTCTCTCTGAGATTTCTGTTGATGTTGTTTCCTCCTGGATTGGAAAACTGCTGTAAGGATCAGTATTTGAATATATCTTTGTGCCAAGCGGTGTAAACCAAGAAGGTACGGTATCCATTGTTTGTGTAAGTGTTCCAACATATAAGCTATCCCAAAATGTTAATTTCTTTGATTGTATTTTAATTGAAGCATTTTAATAGATTATGTTATGCTTAATGTCGAGTGGTTTGATCAGTCACAACATATCTGGAAAGCACATTTCCCATCTATATTCAATGTAAGGAAAGGTTTCGGTCTAAACGCCTTCTTACAATAGGGGGATCTGGTCTGGTCCACAACACTTGTAGGTAAAAACAATGACTGCAGATGCTGGAAACCAGATTCTGGATCAGTGGTGCTGGAAGAGCACAGCAATTCAGGCAGCATCCGAGGACAGGCAAAATCGACGTTTCGGGCAAAAGCCAAGCTGTGCTCTTCCAGCACCACTGATCCAGAACATGTAAGGTATAGACAGGATAGATCGAGTGAATTCTTAGAAGAGTATAAAGGCAGTAAGGGGAATCAGGAGGCCAAAAAGGAGATATGAGATAGCTTTGGCAAATAAAATTAAGGAGAGTCCAAAGCATTTTTGCAAATACATTAAGGACAAAAGGGTAACTAAGGAGAGAATAGGGACCCTCAAAGATCAGCAAGGCAGCCTTTATGTGGAGCCACAGGAGATTGAGGAGATACTAAGCGAGTATTTTGCATCAGTGTTTACTGTCTAGCTTATCTTTCAATGCTTCAGGCTCTCTGTCTTTATTCCTGATGAAGGGCTTTTGCCCGAAACGTCGATTTTGCCTGTCCTCTGATGCTGCCTGAATTGCTGTGCTCTTCCAGCACCACTGATCCACAACACTTGTAGCCGAGGGGTTTCTGACTGGCTTCTGTAATTCAAACTTTAGTGGAGGAGCAGGGGATTGTTTGCTGGAGGTTGTGCTGTGAGCTGCCTCAGACATTCAGGGGGACCTGAGGATTTGGTGACCCAATTCTGGATGGAGCATGGGGAGTGTAATAACAGCATCTGGGTCTGTAACATGAACAACAAATGGAGCAGAGGCTGCAGAGAGCGGAAGCTCTGAAACCATGGAGTGAGTGTGTGTGGGGAAAGGGATCTGCTATATCCACCCCGGGTTTTCCAGTAACAGCTTCCCAAACTCCACTTAACCCAGGAGCAGAGTGTGAGGGGCTCTGACTGAACAATGAGCTGGTCATAGAATGGTGTCACCTCCTTCAACGCGACCTGCAGCTTCACACCAGGGGAAGGATGGTGCTGCCAGTGGCTGTTAGGGTCACTGTTTCATTTATCTTCTTTGATCCAGAATTTTCCAGGCAGGACTAGTTGACATATCCATCATTTCCCAGTATCTCAACATCAATGTCACCATTCGATGATGGAGGATATATATAGTAGATGAGGTAAATACATTGTTTCACCCACAGCAGGGAGCTGCTGAGTGTATCCAGTATAGTGGGATTCCTGATGGTGTACATGGCATCTGCAGAGTATCCATGTTAATGGGGAGAGGTAGAGGAACTGAAGGAGCTCTCTCTCTATTAATGTTGCAGTGTGCCCATCACAGTACATCATGTTGGTGAATACCCACTGTCCTGGCAGCAGTCATAGCCTCTTCATTCAGAAGCAGTCTACTGTTCTCCACGTAGAAAGAAATGAATATATCTTGGATAAAGGCCGTCCCCTTGATGCACGTTTCAAAACACCATCCCCACCACCAATTAACCACATCAAAGTATTCCATATGTACAGAGATCAATAGGGTCACTAGCAGTGTCTGGGAGTGGACGATCAGGGATGGAGCAAAACCTCTCACGTCTGAACGGATCTGAGTGAACCCCCCATTACACAATATCATTAAGTCGTGAAATCCCTCTCCATTTCAGTAACATATTGATTTCCATTATTCCTGTAAATGAAATGACAGGTTACATCATGTTAAATTCCACCTGCCAAACTATTATCTATTGCCTTTATCTCTCTGAATCTACTTGCAGACTCTCAACCCTCTCTTGATAATTTAATCTCTTGCTTACCACAGCGACCTCACCAAAATCAGCATCTGTATATCTGTTCCATCCTCCTGATCTTTAATATAGATTGTAAATAGTTGAGAACCCAGCGCTGGTCACTGTGTGACCCTACTGATTGCGTTCTGTCGAACTGATTGAGACTGATTTATCCTGAGTGCCTGCTTCCTGTCTGATACCTAGTCCTCCCCCATTCCCATGCAACACAGTCGAAGAGTTGAATAAGAACAAGGAGCATCTGAGAGGAATCCAACCCCTCGATGAGGCTGATGTCAACGCGACCTCTGTTCCACTTTCCTGCCATCTCTCCATCCTAAAACTCTCGTCTCTTGTTGTAGATTGCACCACATAAAAAAATAATCCACTCCACATCTGCACATTCAATTACTCTTAGCATTTTACAGACCTCAATGAGATCTCCTTTCATTCTTATAAACTCGAGAGTATAGGCCTAAACTGCTCAATTTCTCTTCATAAGACAAACACTTCAACTATGAAATCAATCTAATGAAGCTCTTCTGAATTGCCTCCAATGCAATATCTCATTCTGCAGGACACCCAAACTGTACTCCAGTTGCAGCCTCACAAATGCCTTGCATAGCTACACCAACACTCCCTACCTTTCTACTCTATCCTTTTATAAATAAACACTGAAATTATGCTTGCATTTCTCATTACCAGCAGTACCCGCAGGCAGGTTTTCTGTGATATGCAAGCAGTCATCCTGATCCCTCTGCACCTAAGCACTTTGATCTTTCTCTCCATTTAGATAATAATTTGTCTTTCTATTATACTGGCCAACTTGAATAGCCCCATATTTATTCACTTTACATTTCCTTGCCAAATGTTGGCCCATTCACACAACCTATCCCTATAGTTTTTAAGTCTCTTGCATCATCATTCTGAAGTAATTTCCCACTAATGTTAGTGTCATCTGAAAATGTGGCATCGTATTTTCTATCCCATCAACTGAGTACAGTAATACCATCGATCGCAAATGGTTGAGGCATGAGTACTGAAATAAATGGCAGCCCACAAATTGCATTTGCCAAAGGAAAATGGCATATTTATTCCATCTGACTCCATTTTCTTTGGTGAACCAATCCTCCATCCAAGCTAATAAATTATTCCTAAACCGATGTTGTCTGATCTTACCACTTACTCTTTGGAGAAACGACATATCCGATACCTTCAGGAAGACCAAATTTGTTCCATCTCCACGGTTCCCACAATCCACCTTGTTTGTGACATCTTCAAATAACACAAGCAAACAATTCAAACACGATTTAGCCTTCGTAAAATCATGTTGACTCTGCCAGATTGTGGTTTAGCTTTGCAAATGTCCTGAACAATGGACTCTAACAATTTGCCTTAAATTACAATAGTCCCTAATGTATACCATTATTATAAGTTCTTCCCTTTCGAAAGCCTTTACATTTTCTTTGAATTCCTGTTTAATGGGCACACGTTTTTACACATGGCTGTGTAAGAGCCATGTGTGGCTGAATGGACTCATCATCCTGCTGGTGTACAAACTCGATGGGCTGACGTCTTTCTGGTGTTCCCATGTTGTCATCTCCAAGGCTAGAATGAGCTCCTCCTGTTGATGCTTTAGAGAATTGGGAGATTATAGAATCTTCCTGCTGCTGTCTAACATTTTGAGGAGCTGATGGGTCTTCTCATACTTCTCCATAACAGGTGGAAATACTGAACGGTCTCCTCATGTCTCCCGGAGATGGGGCCGAGGGATTGATTGGTCTTCTCTTGTTCCCATACAACAGACACGTGTCTAAATTACCTCTTCCTTTCTCATAAAAGAAGTCTCAGATAGTTTTTATCCTCATCCAGTTCCCTTACAATAGACTTGGTGGGTCTGAATGGTCTCCTGTTATCCCAGTGTAACAATCTCCAGTCACTGTTTGACTGCTCCGAGTTCCTATGTTACAGACTTGAGGATGCTGGATGGCCTGATCCTGTTGCTGTTTAACCGGATACTGGTGCAGCATGGCCTACTGTTATAGGCTTGAGTGGCTGATTGGCCTCCTTCTGTAAATGTATATCAGGCTCCAGGGGCTGAATAGCCTCGTCCTGTTTTGGTGTATCAGGCTCGAAGACCTGAATATCCTCCTGTTGTTCCTGTGTAACAGACTGGAGAACGGAATGGATTCCTCCACTGTCATGTAATTCGCTTCACTTGTTGACTCCTTCTGTCATCTATGTTCAAATAAGATCATCCTTATTTTTTGTAAACTCCAATGGCTACTGGGTCAACCTGATCATCCTTTCGTTATAAGCTCGCATCTTTATTCATGGAATCAGTTGAGGGAACCATCTCCGAGCTGCTTCCAATATGACAACATCCTTTCTTCAATGAAGAGACTAAATCTGTACACACTACTCCAGATGTGATCTCACGAAGACCCTGGACAGCAGCAGCAACACTTTACCAGCCTGCTGGAAAGTTCCCACCTCGGTTAGAGCTGTCTCAGCTCTCTGGGGAATACAGAGCATTGTTGGAAGATCATTGTCCTTCTATACTCCATCAGCATAACGGGAGATCTGGAGAAATTAAAGTTTGAGAAAATCATAAATGATGTGGCGAGATGTTCTCTACCATTCATCTCCCCAGAGCCCAAGTCGCTCAGATTCCACAGAATCTAGTAAGGTGGAGCGCAAAAACAGCAAGGAGGAGCAAACATTGATGGGAGTTATATATCAAAGTGAAAGCTGCATTGCTGGACATGTTATAAAACAGGAATGAGATATACACATTTGTGGGTACTTCAGTAATAATGTACTGTTTAAGTTATATCTAAACTGAGTTAACCCAATCGAATGCTAACACTGGGAAAAATGGAATTCATGATCACGTGTGAGATGGTTTGCATTAACAATATGTCGAGCACTGAGCTCGAGATCAGATTATTTAGGAATTGGTATTGAGTGATCAGAAGAGCTAATTGAAACTTTTGCTGCAAAGGACCTTTTGGGAACAATGACCACAATGTATTGGTTTTATTTTATGCTGTTTGAGTACACGATAGTTTTTGTTGTATTTGAAGTAACCGTTATAAATCTGAGTCATGCAAGCCATGAAGGTGTGAGGAGGAAGTGGGGACTACAGATGCTGGAGATCAGAGTCGAAGTGTGTGGTGCTGCAAAAGCACAGTCAGGCAGCATACTAAGTGCAGATAAATCGACGTTTCGCGCATAAGCCCTTCATCAGGAATGAAGCTTATGGTCCAAGGGGACTGAGAGATAAATGAGAAGGGGGTGCGGCAGTGGGGAGGGAGCTGGGATTGCAATAGGTAGACGAAGGTTGGGTTGAAAGTGATAGGACATGAAGGGAGACAGAACGCCTCATCTACTGCATCCATTAAACCCAATGTGGTCTTCTCAACATTGGCGAGGCAGAACGTCAAATTGTGGATCATTTCAGCGAACATCTCTGGGACAGCCACATCACCTTGTGGCTGAGCACTTTAAGTCCCCTTCCCACTCTGCCAAGGACATGAGGGCCCTGGGCCTGCTCCAACGCCAAACCCGAGTCACCAGAAGGCTGGAGGAAGAAAGCCTCATCTTCTGCCTTGGGACCATCTAACCACAGGGGATCATAGTGGATTTCCCCATTACCCCATTTCCCCTTATCTCACCTTATCCCACTCCAACCTTCCAAGTCAGCACCGCCCTTTTGAACGTTCCTATGTGTCACCTTCCTTGCTATCAATCTGGTCCACCCTCCTCTCCGACTATCACTTTCAACCCCACCTTCATCAACCTATTATATGAAAGGATGCACTTAGAAAAATGCCAAGTGCTGCTATAAGCCATAGATTCAGAGAAATATAGGACCCAGCAAAGGATGACGAAGAAACTGAGAAGAAAATCAAAAAGAGAAAAAGCTTCAAATGAAAGGAAAACAAAAAGACTGCTAAAAAGCATCTATCAATGTATGAAAAAAAATAAAAACAAGGTCAAATGTGGGACAGTGGGTGTGCGTTCCAGATAATTTATTGCAGATTACAGAGAAATCATTGGGAAAAGAAATAGTTTCCTTGTGTGTATCTTCATGGATGAATGTCCAGAAATTCTTCCAGAAATGCCAAGTGACCATGGGACTTGTGTGAGTAAAGTGTAACATCATTCTTATCAATGTTGAGGTCATCTTTGAAAAGAAATCTGTATTGAGTATTTATAAATATGACAGACTAGATGTACTTCATACAAGAATTTTAGAGGAAGCAGCAATAGACATGTTGATTGCATTGCGGATTTTCACTTTATTTTCCGACACATTCCTGAAAGGGATTTAGTCAATCTGGATAAGGCAAAGGTTATACATATTATCCAACAGTTTAAGAAAAGATGAAGATGGAGAGTGGTGAACGACAGCCCAGTTAACTTGTCATCCGCAGTCGGGTGTCTATTAGACTCGATTACAAAGAACATGTTACTAGATTTTTAGAAGGTAATAACATAACTGAGGATTATGATAATGTACCGATGAAAGGAAAACCAGAAGTGGCAAACTTTTTTTTGGAATGGTTTGAAGATGATTCTTGGAGGCATCAGCAATGCAGAACCAATGGATAACGTGGAGTTGGATCTTCAGGAGCTCTTTTTAAAGAACTCACACAATAAGCTCATAAGAAAAATTAAAGCGAGAGGTATTGGGAAGCACATATGCAAATGCGAAAGTAATAATTAGGTTTACGTTCTTGTGAATGTAATTGGAATATAGAGGATGTAGTAAACCAGTTGCGTCGAGTGTTGGAGACACTAACCTTAGAGTATTATGTATCGTTCGGAATCCCAATCTCAGAAAGAATATGCTGACGATAGAGGAACTGCAAATGGTATCATCCAGATTAATCCCTAAAATGGCAAGATTGTCTGTTGTGGAAACTCAGCCTGTGATCTCGAGTTTCAAAACATGGGAGGTGATTGCAGTGAAACTTAGAAACATAGAGGGGACTGAATAACAGAAGGACATGGAGAAGTACAAGTAGGTGAGATCAGGAAGAATCCCACGATATTCTACACGGACAAGTAGAAGAGAATAATCAGCAAACAGTTAGTGTCCATTAGAAACCAAAGGGGCAATCTGTGTGTCAAGCTGGAGAATATTGATGGATTGTTACATGAGACCTTCACATCTATTTTACTTGGGAGAAGGAGGATGCAGATACAGAATTCAAAAAAATGGACTGGAACACTCTTGAACAGATTGATGTAAAATATGAGCAGGGATTTGAGGCTTTGTTCTGTATAAATGTGGACCAATCTCCTGTCTGAAAGAGTTGTATCACAGTCGGCTGTTAGAGTCAAGGGAGGAAAGATCCTGACTGAATATTTTAATTAGAATCTGACCATAGGGGAGGTGCCGGAGAACTGGAGAACTGCTAATACGATTACACTTCACAGTAAGGGTGGGAGAGATAGACCAGCTAACTATAGACGAACGAGTATTAGATCACTGTTAAGGAAACTACTGGAGAAAATAGTGAAGGATAAAATTGAACTCCAATCAGAGTAGCAAGGTTTGATCAGGGATAATCATCATGACCTTATCAGAGGGAAGGCACATCCAATGGGTTTTATTGCATTAGTTTGAGGAGGTCGATTGTTATGTTTTGTAGGAAGGCCTTTGAAAAAAATTCCACCTGGGTAACTGAAAAAATAAAGTAAAATCTCACAATATGAAGGATAACTTGACAAGTTACAACAAAAATTGCCTTAGTGGCAGGATGCAGAGGGTGGTGAGAGAAGGCTGTTTGTGTGATTGGAGATCAATGTCCCCTGGTGTACCACAGGGATCAGTGCTGTGTCCCTTATTGTTTGTGTTTTTCATAAAAAAATATAGATGCGAATGTGGAAGGGGCTAGGTGGAGAATGGGGGAGGTGTGATAACTAAGTGTACTTTGACATAAAGATTGGCTGGGTGGTTAGCAGTGAGGAGGAAGGCCTTAAGTTACAGGAAGATGCAGATGGAATGATCAGATGGGCAGATCAAAGACAGATGGAATGTAACCCTGATAAATATGAAGTGATGCACTTTGGGAGAAGGAACCAGGCAGGGGAGGACTCAATGAATGGTAGCACACTGGGAACCTCAGAGTGTGCTTCTCCACACATCCCTGAATATGACTGGAAAGGTTAATGGACTAGATAAGAATTGGACCTTGGGTGTAGCGTTTCCTAATCAGGGTGTAGATTATAAGACATATACAGAGCTTTGGATCAGCCAAAATAGAGGTTTTTTTTAATGTAGCTCTGGGAGCCACATTCCAGGAAGGATGTGATTGTACTGGAGAGGGTGCAGAGGAGATTCACCAGGATGTTCCCTGGGATGGAGCATATCAGCTATGGAGAGAGGCTGGATAAGCTCGGATTTTTTACTTTGGAGCAGAGAAAGCTGAGTGGTCCATGATTCAGAAGGATAATATTATGAGGGAAGAGTGAATAGACAGCAGCTGTTCCTTTTAGTCAGAGGATCAAGAACAAAGAAGCACACTTTTAAAGTGAAGAGTTTGAGGTTCAGAGAGGATTTAAACATTTCTTTTTCACCAAGACTGTGTTGGGTTCTGGGATTACTTCCTGAGAGGGGAATTATCATGGGTAACCTCACGATCGTTAAAAAGTACTTGGACGAGCACTTGGAAGTGTCATAACATTCCCGGCTATGGGCCTGCTGTAGGAAAGTGGGACTAATATAGATCGTGCTGCATTTCTGTTGGCACATAGTCTATGCTCCTGCGAGTGTATGGTGTGGAAGGCCAATTATTGAGCATTTTAAGGTAGGTTTTGATGAGTTTCTGAAGAGTATATTCACAAATGGGTTATAAGAGTGAACTGTAATAACTTGTTAAATCATGTCAATTTGAAAAATATGAGAAAATAAGTGCAGCTTCCTTACAATCTGAAACTAGAGAATGGGCAATGGGGAACAGGGAAATGGCAGAACTATGAAGCCACTACTTCAATTCTGTCTTCACAAAACTTTCTAATAATACTAGGAAAACCAAGACTGGTGTGGGAAAATCATATAGTACCATGGAACATAGAACATAAAAAGTAAATGGTTTAGGATACATTATTGGGACTGAAAATAATGGTCATAGACAACTAACATAGATTTATGAAATGGCAATTATGATTCAGGAACAGACTGGGAGACAAACGAAAGAGAAGTAATGGATGTAATACATTTAGATTTTCAGAAAAACTTTGGTAAAGCTCCAAGCCTAGTTTGCAAAATCAAATCTTAGTGGATTGCGGCGAATATATGGACATAGTTCTAGAATGGGACAGCTGGCAGGAAACAGTGATTAGAAATAAACAGACTCGTCAAGCAACAGCCTGACATTGTCTGTAAGGTATGATTCTGTGAGTATGAGTATGTCCCAGACACTCCATCACCTTCCCCGGATATTTCCTGTCTCACCAAAAGGACAAACACAGAAGAAGTGGCTGCACAGTGGGATACAATTGGAAGTAAATTGCTCTGGGAGTCCTCAAAAGTGACTCCGTATCCCATGAGGTCTCATGGCGTTAATTTTCACATGGGAAAGGAAACCTCCTGCTGATTACCATGTACCAGCCTCTCTCAATCGATGAATCAGTACTCCTCCACGCTGAACAACACTTGGAGGAAGCACTGAGGGTGGCTAGGATGCAAAATGTAGACTGGCTGGGGGATTTAAATGTCCACCACCAAGAGTAGCTCAGCTGCAGCATTACTGATTGAGCTGGTCGGGTCCTAAATGATATAAAGGCTAGGCTGGGTCTACGGCAGGTCATGAAGGAACCAACAAGAGGAAAATACATACTTGACCACATCCTAACGGATCTGCCAGCTGTAGAAGTATCTGCCCATGCCAGTAAGGGTCAGAGTGACCACTGCACAGTCATTGTGTAGACAAAGTCCCACCTTCACATTGAGAATAACCTCCATCATTTTGAGTGGCACTATCACTGTGCTAAATAAGACCAACTTCAAACACATATAGCAGCTCAAGTCTAGCTTTCCATAAGGTGCTGTGGGTCAGCAATAGCAGCAGAATTGTACTCCAGTGCAACTTCATGGCCTGGCATATCCCCCTCACAGCAATTACCATCAAGGCAGAGGATCAACCTTGGTTCAATGGAGTGTGCAGGAGGTCAGGAGCAGCACCAGGCAAACCTGACAATGAGGTGTCAGCCTGGTGAAGCCACCAACCAGGACAACGTGTGTGCCAAACAGCAGAAGCAGTCAGTGATAGACAGAGATTAGTGATCCCACAAGCAACGGTTCAGATCTAAGTTCTGCAGTCCATCCACTTCTAGTCGAGAATAATTATGGACAATTAAACAAGTCATTGGAGGAGGAGATTCCACAAGTATCCCCATCCTTAATGATGGAATAGCCCAGCACTTCAGTGCAAAAGATAAGGTTGATGCATTCTTAGGTCAAAAGGACATTTTCATTCAAAAGTGCTGAGTGGAAGATCCATCTCGGCCTCCACCAGAGATCCTCAGCAATTCAGTTACCAGTCATCAGCTAATTCGATTCAGTCCACGTGATATCCAGAAACAGCTGGAGACACTGGATACACCAAAGGGTACAGACCCTGACAACATTCTGGTAAAAACTTGTACTGCAGAACTTGTCACTAACCTCGCTAAACTGTTCCAGCATCGTTACAACATTTCCCCGATTACATGGAAAATTACCCAAGTATCCCCTATACATAAAAAGCAGAACAAATCCAATCCGGCCAATTACCACCCCATCAGTCTATTTTCGATCATCAGTAAAGTGATGGAAGGTGGAAGTGCTTTCAAGCAGCACTTGCTCAGCAATTACCTGATCAATGACGCCCAGTTTGGGCTCCATCATGGGCCACTCAGCTCCTTATCTCATTACCTTGGTTCAACCATGGACAAAAGAGCTGAATTCCAGTGGTGGGGTGAGAGTGACAGCCCTTTAAACCAAGGCGGCCTTTGACCAAGTTTGGCATCAAGGGGTGTTAGTAAAACTGGAATCAATGGGTATCAGGGGCATACTCCCCACTGGTTAGAATCATACCTGACAAGTAGGAAGATTGTCTTGGTTGATAAAGGTCGGTCAACCCAGATCCAGGACAAGTCTGTAGGAGTCCCTCGGGCAGTGGCCTAGGCCCAAACATCTTCAGGAGAAAGTGAGGTCTGCAGATTCTGGAGATCAGAGCTGAAAATGTGTTGCTTGAACAGCGCAGCAGGTCAGGCAGCATCCAGGGAATAGGAGAATCAATGTTTCGGGCATAAGCCTGAAGAAGGGCTTATGCCCGAAACGTCGATTCTCCTGTTCCCTGGATGCAGCCTGACCTGCTGCGCTGTTCCAAACATCTTCAGGGCTGCTTCATCAATGACCTTGCCCCTATTATAAAGACAGAAGTAGGGATGGTCACCAATGATTGCACAATGTTCAGCAACATTTGTGGCTCCTCAGATACTGAAGCAATCCATGTCCAAACGCGACAAGATTTGGACAGTATCCAGGCTGACAAGTGGCAAGTAATATTCAGGCCACACAAATGCCAGACCGTGACCATCACCACTAATATACAATCTAAACACAGCCCCTTGGCATTCAATGGTGTTACCATCACTGAATCCACAGTGGACGGCAGCGGTTCAACAAGGCAGCTCACCACCACCTTCTCAAGGGGAACAAGGGACAGGCAATAAATGCTGGCCCAGCCAGTCACACCCAGTTTCAGGAAATAAATATTATTTTAAAAAAATAATAGAGAAGGTTTGCTGAGATATCAGAGGGATCGGTGTTTAGGCCCCAGCTGTTCACAATACCCATTAAACATTTGATTGTGGGAATCAAATACAATATATTCCAACCTGCTGACATAACTAAACGATGTTGGATTGTGAGTGGGTGAGGAGGTTGCTAAAAAGCTTCAAGGTGACTAAGACAAGTGGAGTGAATGGGCAAATATGTGGCAGATGGAGAGCAATGTGGGTAGAGGTGACGGTGTGCCCTTTGATTTGAAGCCTATCATTTGAAAAGGGATTGTTTGAAACATGTTGCTCGACAAAGGGACTCATGCTCCTTTTTGTTGCTTCCTTCTGCGCAGCCCTCCGAGGTCCCTGCAGCGCAGTGAGTTCTGAACCCAGAAGGCAATACTGGGAATGGCATTGGGACGCTGACCAGTGTACATAGACCCACCATGTAGGGAGCTGTAACATTGCAAAGGATTTGGATCTCCCAGTAGACGAGTCACTGAAAGCATTATTGCAGGACCACAAAGCAGTTAGGAAGGTAAATGGGGTGTTGACCTTCATTTCAGGGGGAGTTGAGTCCAGGAGTAAGGGTGTTTTGCTGCAGCTAAACACGGACTTAGTGAGACCACATCTTGAACATTGTGCAGTATTATGTGCAGTTTTGCTCTCTGTACCTAATAAAGCACAAACCTGACATTGAGGGAGAGCAGTGAAGGATGGCCAGACTAGTCTCTGGGATGTCAGGCTTGTTGTGGGAGCAGAGTTTGGGGCGACCGAGCCTGTATTCCGTGGGCTTTAGGAAAATGGGTGGAAATCTCAGTGAGATATATAAAACACTGACAGGGTGTGACAGATTGGAAGCAGGGATGATGATTCCCCAGGATGTGGTGTCTAAAACACGGGGCCACAGTATTAGATATAGACAGGCCATTCTGCATTGAGTTGACAATAAATGCCTGCCCTCAGAGACTGGTGAACCTGGGGGATGCACTCGAACCTAGAAGCCAAGACACTGAATATAAATAAGGATTGAGAGACATTAAAGGGATGGCGGGAGAGGAGGAGTACGGTGTGGAAATAAAGGACCAGCCATCATTATATTGAATTGGGTAGCAAACTCGATGGACCAAAGGGACTACTGCACTTCCTAATTTATAGCTTCCAAGGTTACTTACATTAACGGATATATTCATTGCGTGGGATAAGTGTATTGCGGAGATGTTTGAACATGAATGACAATGAGGAAGGCTCAATGTGTTGTATGGCCCACTCAATTCCTAATGTTTCCGTGCAGTCTGTGGGAAAGCTTTGTAAATGCTGTCACAAGCTCTCAGATATTAGTAAGGAGGTCTCTGCAGGGTCAACAGGACTGTGTTCCCGTTCCCTTTTTCCAATACAGAGGCTGGGGCCGGGAGTTCTGAATGGGTTTATCCTTTAAGACCTCGGAGAAGTTTAATGCAATAGAATGTCTTGCTTGGCCGATTCAGAGACCATTGAAGAGTTTATCACATGTCTATGTGTCTGCAGTCATAGATAATCATAGATAACAAACAGCAATGGACCCATCCTCCAGTCTGACAAGCATCCTTCCACTAAACTCTTTGCTTCCTACCATCAAGCCAAATGTGTATCCAATTGGCAGTTTCCCCAGCATTTCACATGATGTATCCTTCCAGAGAAGCCTGCCATGTGGAACCTTATCAAAGGCCTTACTGAAATCCATGGAGACTACATCTACCGCTCTGTCCTCGTCAACCTTCCTGGTCACTTCATAAAAGATCTCTAACAAATTTGGGAAGCATGATGTCCCACTCACATGTCTATGCTGACTGCTCAGAATCAAACCCTTTGTAAGTAATGGGTGCAGAAAATGGTAGGCTGTCCTTCACTGGAGGATGATTCGAGTACATAAGTAAAGCCATCTTCCGGCTGTTGTAGATCCTTGCTGAGAGAGCATTAGGGACACTCTGTACAGATTTGATTTCCTTTTAAGGAATGATCTTCTTACCACAGACACGGGTGATGGTAACATGAGGATAGAATGAAGATTCTGAGTGTTTAATCCATAAAGCTGTGAGAGACGAAGAAATGGTGATGCTGAATCACGAGGTGTGTCAGCAATCACTTATTTCTAAAAGAGACATTGATAGGGTGAGAAATTCCATACGTTACCCAGATTTGATTGGTTTGATTTATTGCCACGTGTACCTCAGTACAGGGAAACACTTTTTTTATGAGCAGTGGAGGCAGGTCATATTAAGCATGGCCAGACAAATCATAGGGTGGAAATAGACTTGGACAGAGTAAGGCATGCAGTTTATACTGAACAGGACGTGCACTAGACAAGATCAACATGAACAAGATCAGCATTATTTGAACATAGAGAGTCCATTCACAGACTAATACGGCTTTCCTAATACTTTATACGCCTGACTTAACTCTCCCCACGTTATTGTGCAGTTGGCGTACTGAACGCCATGTTGTTCACAATCCTCAACAGCAACCACAATACCTTCCATCTGAAACAGGTAGCCATTCCCATCAGCTTCTGCCCGACAGTGCTAACCACTGTGTCAACGTGCCACCCAAGTGCCTGTGGCAATGTGCAGTGTCAGGAAGTGCTGTTCTATGAATGTTACCGACACTTTAGCAGCACAACCCTCAACGGAGTCTGGGTCTTGCTGCACATGGACACAGGCTGGTTCAGGAGCTGACAGGGACAAAACATTCTGAACATTGTGGAATCTTCAGTGACCATCGCCACTTCTGATCTTATGGTGGAGAGACATTGATAAAGCAGCTGAATATGTTTGAGAAGAGGAAGCTACCCTGAGGATCTCCCACAGAGGTTACCCAGGACGGAGATGATGAACATCTCCCTTTGTGCCATGTTAAACTCCAAACACTGGAAAGTTTACTCTGATTCCAGTTTTCTTCAGTTCCTTGACGTTAACAGAAGTTAACCAATGCCTTGATATCATGGCCAGTCATTTTTACCTGAACCCTTGTGTCAACTTCTTTTGTTCATATCAATAGGTCATGATATAGGAGCAGCAAGTGTTTTCTTCAAATAGGTGGTATTAAATGTCATGATTTCTCTTCTCAAGAGTGATCAGGGAGCTAGATGACTGAAAGTTCTATTTGCTAGTATTTGGCCAATATCCCCCCTCTTTCAGATACATTTTCAATGCACGATTGTAACCGCCTTCACCACTTCCTCTGACGGCACTTTCTGTACACACACCACTCTGTGTGAAGCATTTACCTTCTGGTCCCTTCTAAATCATTCGCCCTCTCGCCTTCAAGATATTCCCTCTTGTTCTGGACTCCCATAATCTAGGGAGAAGAACGTGGCTGATCAGAATATCCATGCCCCTGATGGTTTTATAAAACTCTATAATGTCACCCCTCAGCCTCTGACACTCCAGGGGGAAAACACCTCAACCTAGCCAGCCTCTTCCAAAAGCTCAAATACTCCAGTCCTGGAACATCCGTGTAAATCTCTTCTGCAGAAAACTGAATTGTACGAAGTATTCTTAAAGTGACCTCCTGTACAGATGCAACATGCCACCACAACTCCTATACTCAATGCTCCGACTGAATAAGGCAAATGTGCCAAATGTGTTCTGTCCCACTCTGTCTACCTGCGATTCCACTTTAAAGGAATAATGTACCTGCAGCCCTATGTCCCTTGGTTCCACAACACTCCCCAGGACCTTACCATTAAGCGTATGATTTCTGCCCTGATTTGCCTTCCTAAAATACAAAACCTCGCATTTATCTCAATTAAACTTCATCTGTCTCTCCTTGCCCCTTTGCCCCATCTAATAGGGCGGCATGGTGGCACAGCGGTTAGCACTACTGCCTCACAGCGCCAGAGACCCGGGTTCAATTCCCGCCTCAGGCGGCTCTCTGTGTGGAGTTTGCACATTTTCTCTGTGTCTGCGTGTGTTTCCTCTGGGTGCTCCAGTTTCCTCCCACAATCCAAAAATGTGCAGGTTAGATGAATTGGCCATGCTAAATTGCCCATAGTGTTAGGTGGCGGGGTAAGTGTAGAGGAATGGGTATGGGTGGATTGCGCTTCGGCGGGTCGGTGTGGACTTGTTGCGCCGAAGGGGCTGTTTCCACACTGTAAGTAATCTAATGTTGTCTCGTTGTATTCTGAGATATTCCACAATACCACCGTCATCTGTAAACTTACTAACTTTTCCTTCATATCCAAAGCCTTGATATAAATGATGAAATGCAGTGAACTTAGTACTGATTCTTACAGCACACTGCTGCTCAAAAGCCTCCAGTCTGAAAATTACCCCTCTTCCTTCAACCAATGGTGACTAGCTTTCTCTGTATCCCATGTGGCCGAACCTTACTAATCTGTCTACCAGTCAGAATGCTATGAACACCTTGCTGAAGTCCATATAGACAATGTCTACCAAACTGCCTTCATCAATCTTCTTTGCCACCTCTTCAGAAAACTCAATCAAATTAATGAGACATGATTTCCCATGCAGAAAGCCACACTGACTACCCTAATCAGCCCTTGCATTCCCAAATGTATATAAATCCTGTCCTTCATTATCCCCTCCAACTTAACCAGCACTGACATCACGCTCATCTGTCTATAGTTCCCCAGCTTTTTGGATCACTGCTTCCTTTTCTAGTTCCACTCCTCCACTGCTCACAACAAATGTTAAATGTAACCAGTTTGATGAGATGGCCGATGATATCGGTCTCAGACTGGGTCAGGGTCAGGTTTAGGAACAGGTCAGGCTAGTTTCTTAAATGTGCTAAACCAACACGTTTATGATCTAGAGCAATGTTACTCAAGCCATGATGGAAAGCTGAATAGCAAATTGTTTGGTATTGCAATTTTTTAATACGAAATGGGCGGCACGGTGGCACAGTGTCTCACAGCGCCAGAGACCAGTGTTCAATTCCCACCTCAGGTGACTGACTGTGTGGAGTTTGCACATTCTCCCCGTGTCTACGTGGGTTTCCTCCGGGTGCGCCGGTTTCCTCCCACAATCCAAAAATGCGCAGGTTCGGTGAATTGGCCATGCTAAATTGTCCGTAGTGTTCTGTGAAGGGATAAATATAGGGGAATGGGTCTGGATGGGTTGCTCTTTGAAGGTTCGGTGTGGACTTGTTGGGCTGAAGGGCCTGTTTCCACACGGTGGGGAATCTAATCAATATTCCCCTTTCTAAAAACACTGGAGCATACGCGCACACACACAAAATCGATGAACAAAATCTCTGCAACTTCAAGTTGAAAGAAATTTGTCCAGATATTAGTGCAACTCATGAC
Organism: Chiloscyllium plagiosum; assembly: GCF_004010195.1. Lineage (NCBI taxonomy): Eukaryota > Metazoa > Chordata > Chondrichthyes > Orectolobiformes > Hemiscylliidae > Chiloscyllium > Chiloscyllium plagiosum. The sequence goes on along the minus strand of NC_057720.1, from coordinate 90,778,527 downwards.
AAAAGGGAAAAAGTGAGAGATTCTGCTTCTGAAGATATTCTACTCACGTAAACTGCTAGCAATGGGATTTCATCCTAGGAACAGTTGGATTTGGCTGAATTCCCTTTGCATTAGGCAGTGAGGAGGTTCCAATGAATTCTGGTCAGGGATTGCCCGAAGTGTGACACGTTGACTCAGTGGTCAGCACTACTGCCTCACAGCCCCAGGGACTTGGGTTCGATTCCACCCTCGGGCTGCTATCTGTGTGGGGTTTGCACATTCTCCCCCTGTCTAATAGGTGCTCCAGTTTCCTCCCACAGTCCAAAGCTGTGCTGGTTAGGGGGATTGGTCGTGCTAAATTATCCGCAGTGTTCAGGGGTTTCTAGGTTATGTGCATCGGTCGGGTAAATGTAAGGGAGCGGGCTTTGGAAGGTTGGTATGGATTTTTGGGCCGAAGGGATTCTATAAAAATGCTAACAATGACTGTAGAGGTTCTTTTTTTAATTTGCACACATTGCTGTGATGAGGAATAAT
>NC_057720.1:90776173-90777514 GCF_004010195.1 Chiloscyllium plagiosum | reverse complement strand
CCGATCAAGCATTTCCAGATCACTCAATACTCAAACAGATTTTTGAGAAACTCTGACTGTACTGACTCAAATCTCTCGGAAGAAATGGATGAATTTAGCTGAGAGAATATATTGGTGAGGTGTTGGCTTCATGTTATTAGGGAAAACATTGTCCGATTGTGAAGAGGCAAAACAAGGCATCAGATAGAAAGAGAAAAGGGGGGAAGGCAGGAGGGGAAGACAGAAAAAGAGAGACAGAAATATTAGCTGTGCCAATGCATCTCTTAATTATAGTTTTTTTTTTAACTAAACATGACAATTGATACCTCTGTCATTCAACAATCAAACAACGTATGTATTAAAAAGTCCTAACATCAATTAGTATTGGAATTAGTTATTTGCATTTTTTCCACAATTCGTGTACTGTGCTTGTGGGGAAATATAAATTGGGGTTTTGCTGTTCTGTAATTTATTCTGAGAATTCTATTTCTGTGTTTATTTGCATAAATGCTAAATTGGTTTCAAGGAAGTGATGGTAACAGCAAAGCCAGATGAAAGAAGTGATTTGTTGGTAAGATTCAAATCGAAACAAGTTTATTTTAAGAATGTTGATTTTTTTCATAAGTGAATACAAATTTATGAAGACGAATTGCAACAGATTTTGTTTACTTCTGGACGAGAAACACAATTTAAAACTTTTATTTAGGTTAAAAATTCAGTGCTGAAAATTCTGCAATTAAACTTCAATGTTGAACTGGATCTACTCTGAATGTCCCACTGAGTTATATTGTAGTCTGTTTAGACGGTGAAACATCACTCAAAGTTCATTTTAGAATATTCACGTGAAATACTTGAAATGACATCAGGAACTGCCGCAACAATTACATTTAATTGATATAGTTGTTGTGAGGTTTTGTTACATGTATTACTTTCTGGTTAGAGTCAGCAATGAGTCCCTATCCCCAATTGCCCATTGAATAATTTGCTAAAGCCACTTCAGAACACAGTGGGTCTTCAATCTCATGTCGGCCAGACCATGGAAAAGTGACAGATGCCTTGTCATCCGTGAACCAGCTGTTTTTTGTATTTTTTTTCCATTGACTCGAGTTACATGGTCACCATTTGGCTTTCTTTCCGATTCCAGGCTTTCTTTAAATTCAAATTTCACCCTGGGCAAACGATGGTATTCCAAACCCCGTCCATTCAGCATCAAACTGGAGTTTGTGAATACTGGTGTCATGATTTCACCGCTGTGATCCTAATATTGGAAATGCACAGAAAGCGGTCCCAAACAGAAATGCAATAAATCTGACACTTTACATCATGAAAAAATATTGGAGTGCAATACTGGCAAGAAATCTC
>NC_057720.1:90774047-90776066 GCF_004010195.1 Chiloscyllium plagiosum | reverse complement strand
AAAAGGTTAGTCACATATCCCAAGAAGGTGGTCATCAGCTACCTTTTTGAAGGCCTGCCATCTTGCTCGGCTAATTATGGTTGATCTTTCTGAAGAAGCTTTATTACAACCAAATGGCTTCTCAGTCGAGACTGTAGTGCTGGAAAAGTACAGCAGGTCAGGCAGCGTCGGAGGAGCAAGACAATCGATGTTTCGGGCACGAGGCCTTCATTAGGATACCTGATGAAGGGGTTATGCTTGGAACGTTGATTTTCCTGCTCCTCGGCTGCTGCCTGACCTGCTGTGCTTTTCCAGCACTACACTCTGAACTCTGATCTCCAGCACCTGCAGTCCTCACTTTCTCCTGATGGGTTTCTTAGTCAGGTTCGCCGCAGGACAGGACCATCACCTTATTGTTGAATGGGTAGGGCAGGCCAGGTAGGAAGGTCAGACGTCCTCCTCTGAAGGACAATACTGAACCATGTAACATGCTTCAAACCTTTGGGAGGTCTGTGATTATCGTTCATTATTCCAGCATTTTTATTTCATACTCTTTTATTAATTGAAGCTTCCATGGTAGGGACTGATTCTGGAACTTTACTCCAAACATTTTGATTGCTTATTACATACTCATAATTCCTCCTCAACCACTTTATCAAACTGTCAAGTTAGCTTCAATTAGTTTTTTATTGACTCATGGAACATGGTGGTTGCTTTTAGTTATCCGTAGATGTCCTTCAGCAGATGGCAGTAAGCTGCCTTTGTGAAATAACATGTTCCAAAATGGCCTGAGGAAGTGAATTCCAGATTTTGACCCAATTACAGTAAAGGATCGGTGACATATTTCCATGTCAGGATGCCGAGTGTTTTATAGAGGAGCTTACAGTGGTGCTGTTCCCTTGTATCTGCTGCTCCTGTCCTTCGAGATGCAAGTGGTAGTGAGAAGTTACTGTCTAAGGAAGTGGCTTAGATACTGCAGTGTTGTATTTTAGGTAGTGCATATGGCAGGTACTAAGAATCAGATTTGGAGGCAATGGACGCTTGTGGATGTGCTACTGACAAAGTGGGATGCTTTGTCCTGGACAATGCCAAGCTTCTTGAGTGCAGTTGAAGCTGTTCCTATCCAGTCAAGGGGCAAGCTGTGCTATTAGCCTCCTGACCTCTGTCTCGTAGACAGCCAATTGGCTTTGCGAGTCAGGAGGGTGAGTTATTCGTTGCAGTATTCCTAGCCCCTGGCCTGCTTGTACAACAATTGTATTTATATGGAGTGTCCAGCTCAATTACTAATGAACAATAAAACCCAGGGTGTCGATGGTGAGGGATTCAGTGATGGTAACACTATTGGATGTCAAGGGGTTTTGGTTAGGTTGTCTCTTATTGTCAATGGTCATTGTCTCGCAGTTTTGTGGTGTGAATGCTATGTGCCACTTGTCAGCTCAAGTCTGGAAATTGTCCAAATTTTGTTTCGTTTGAATGTGGACTGAGGAGTCACAAAATAGTGCTAGATTAATGCAGATTTCACTTCTGACCTTCTGATGGAGGGAAGGACATTGCTGAAGCAGCTGAACATGATTGTGCCAAGGACACTTTCTTCAGTAATTCCAACAGAGATTTGCTTTGGCTGAGACGACTGCCCTCTAACAAGCAGAGCCATCTTTCAATGTGTGAGGTATGACTGCAGGCAGCAGGGAGGTTGTCACCTGATACCCATTGAACCCAGTTTTGCGAGGCTCCATAATATCACCCTCTGTCAAATGTGACTTAATGTGAAGGGCTGTCACTCTCCCCTCATTTCTGGAATTCAGTTCTTTGTCCATGAATTAAATCAAGTCTGTAATTCAGACATGAGCTGAGTAGGCCTTGCGTAACCCACATTTACACAGGTTATTGCTGAGCTAGTGCTGCTTGATAGCACCTCCCTACATCTAACTCATGATTGAGCATGGACTGATGGGGCAGTAATTCGCCAGGGTGGTTTGACCTATTTTCTGTGCACAGGACGTGCCTGGCCTATTTTCCACATTGTCCATGCCAGTGTTT
>NC_057720.1:90769522-90773900 GCF_004010195.1 Chiloscyllium plagiosum | reverse complement strand
ACAGAAGATTGCTTATCCTTTGTATTGTGTAGATTCCAACAATGCATCGTATATTCGCTTAAATTGTTAGCCTCGAAAATGCTTTACTTCACAGACTTTAGAATATAATGTTCTGTTTTCAATTCGTCTCTCCGACAGGCAAGCTCATCGATGTCACTCTGGCTTTCCTCGTCACTAATTGCAAAACCAAACATTTTTCAACAAATCTTTGAACTTACTGATCAAAATTGCTACATTCTTGACTAGATCGTTCATATACGCTGCAAACATCAAAGGATCCAGCACCAAGTCATCTAGTAAGCCACTGGACACAAGATGTTTTCACAATGACTACCTTCCACCATTACCTTCTGCCAACAAATAAACCTTCGATACATTTGCCAAACTGCACCAGATCCCATGAAGCCTTACCATATTAAAGATGCAAGATCTGGTCAAAAACCTGATTGAAGTCAAGAAGCATTACATCCACTTTTTGCACCCGATGTCACATGTCATTGCCTCTCCGGAAAACAGAATCAACCACTTCCGGTATGATATCACTTCCACCAAAGCCATGCTGAATTTTATTGCTTAAACCTTACAATTCCAACTTTTAATGAACGCTGTCTCTTAGATTTACTTATTAACTTCCCTCAAGCTTTCTACTTTTAAACATAGGTTTATGAGTGAAACTACATATTGACATTTAGCTCCTTTCACCCGATGACAACTCTTCTTATCCCTCTGACAGATAATTTACTCTAGCTGAAATAATATTGTGTCTCTTCTGCTTCATTCTGGGAAATGGGAATGGTTTTGAATACAATGTTGAGACCAACAACAACCTGTTTGTTCTTAACACTGTCAGTGTGTGTTCACCTTCAGAGGTAGGAAGACTGTTTGTGCCGATAATACGGACAGTAGCGCCTGATGTATCATTCTCAGTTGGCACACAACTTCCTGTTTCTATGTGCCAGCAGCAAGCCACACGTCTCACTTCTGATCAGAAAATAAACCCAGGGGATGCAATCTGGCGGAAAAATCTGCCAACGTGCCCTATATCAGGACACAGAGTGTGAAGCGAACACATTGAAGTGACATTTGCAAATCAACCTTTCGATCGCTGTTTCGCGGTCTGATTCCAGGACATCATTGGACGAGTCTCTCGACCTTCTAACAAGCTCATTCGATTCACTAATGTCTGGGACATATCGACATGCACCTTGTCATGTCTTTGATCTTGTACTACTTGTTCCTCTCTCTTCAGATTTAATGTTCCCAGTTTTTGATTCTGTTTTCTGTATCTATCACCTTCCCAGCCGAATACATTCTGTTTGATCTGTTTCCTAAATTTTGATCAACTAAACAAATAATACAGTTTTGTACAGACAGGTATGTCGGTGTGTCAGATTAACAGAATCAATATATGGAGAGATCACCTTGGCTGTATCTAACTCTGACCGACATTGAATTCAAATAAACCACAGCACTGTATGGTTTCAATCTTTGCAAATCCTCTCTCTCTTTGAAAGAGCTTGTTCTAACGGTTAATTATTTTCCTGATTACTTCAGAAACGATGACTAAAAATCCCTATTTTTAACAAAGTTTCAAATATTATTAAAAGTTGCAGCCCTGGCATTTCCTCCAGTGAGCTTTGTGGTGTTTAAATATTCTGGTCAAAATTTGCTTCAAGCAGAAGAAATAAACATTGGTTTCTCCAAGTTCCCAGCCATTGCCCTTGCAGTTCCATAATAACTGCAAGCTATTGATAAGCCCCAGAATGAACAGCATGTCCAGGCCCTGGACACATCCAAACACCATGATGTAGGCCTTGGAGCCCTCCGTTTCTTCCTGTCATGCCAACCCAAGCAGTACATGCTCAACCTCAACTACATTTCCTTTCAATCCTCCCACTTCCTTCAAACCAAAGGGGTAGCCATGGACACCTGTATGGACCCCAGCTATGCCTGCCTCTTCGTCAGATATGTGGAACAGTCAATCTTCCACAGCTACACTGGTACTATTGCCCACCTTTACCACTGCTACATTGATGACTGCATCAATGCCAACTCATGCTACCACTAGGAGGTTGAACAGTTCATCAACTTTACGAAAGCCTTCCGCCCTGTCCTAAACTTCACAGGGACCATCTCGGACACCTCCCTCCCTTTCCTAGACCTCTCCACCTCTATCTCCAGTGACCGACAAACATTTACTACAATCCCTCTGACTCCCACAGCTACCTGGGCTACACTCCTCCCACCCGACCTCCTGTAAAAATGCCATCTCTTATTGTCAATTCCTCTGCCTGCACCGCACCTGCTCTCAGGAGGACCAGTATCACCATAAAACATCCCAGATAACCTCCTTTTTCAACGACTGCAATTTCCCCTCCAACGTGGTCGACGATGCCCTTGAACCCCATTCCTCCAATCGCAACAGGGAGCCCTCCTGGTCCTCAACTTCCAACACACCAACCTTGCATACATCATCTCATCCTCCGCTGCTTCCACCACCTGTAAACAGACCCCATCACTCGGGGTATATTTCCCTCCCTACCCCTATCTGCATTCCGGAGACACCATTCCCTCTGCGACTCCCTCGTCAGGTCCATGGCCCTCCACCATCCCACTCCCCACCCCTGTCACCTTCCCTAGCCATCACAGGAAGTGCAAAACCTGTGGCCACACCTCCCCCCTCACCTCCGACAAGGCCCCAAATGATCCTTCCACGTCCCAGAGAAATTTATCTATACTTCCTCAACTGTCATCCATTGTGTCTGTTCCACCTGATGTGGTCTCCTCAGGGAGACAGGCCACTAACTTACTGATCATTTCAGAGAACATCTCTGGGACCCCCGTGCCAACCAACCCCACGGCCCCGTGGCTGACCACTTTAACACCCTCTACCACTCCACCAAGAACAGGCCGGTCATATTCTGTTCATTTCCAATGAATAAATACAAAATAACCGAGCCTGAATTTGGGATGATATTAACAGGATTTATTTTGATCTAAGCATGAACAGATTATTTTGACAAAACAGGTGGAGAGATTCACTTCCTGAAAAAGCAGCTCAAGTGGTATAAGCTGGCACCAAACCGAGTTTGGTCAATACTGAGGCAAAAATACAGCATACAGTCTTGACTGAAATAAATAAATAAACTATCTTAACACCGGAACAAGAAAGAGTGTATCAAACATGAACAAAGACACAAGTATATTAGGATATAGTAGAAAAGTGATTTATAATATATTGAAATGCAAACAGAGATGTGAATTTGTGTCTCTACATTCTTCCAAGCTAAATTAATCATTTCAGAAATGCCTTTGTAAAATTTCATGAATCATTTGTTGGTCCATCCACGAACCTTACTAGGTCCTTGTTAAATTCTGAACCGTAGCCTTCAGGTTCACAGTGGTTGCGAGTTTCATGTTCCAGCAAATTGTGAAGTTGTGCACTGTATGCCAATGTCTTAGCTAAAAGTTTAAAGCAATCACAGCTCCAAACATTCACAAAATATCATTATGGATCTTCCTTGAATCCAAAAAAATTGTCCCTTTGATCAATGATTTCTAAAATTTACTCAGATATCTGTTGTGAAAGACGTTTTCAAATATCTTGAAGTGCAAATGGTTCACATCAGTCGGAATACAGTAACATTTCATGTGTTACTCCACACAAAAAGAAATCAAGCAATATTCACGAGTTGCTCTCAGCAAGTCTATGATGGACTGTTTTATCAAACAAAATCATTTCCAATGTTGTGAGGTCTCGTCTATCCTCTGTGCAATGGTCTGAATTTTGTGTCTGACTGCAGATGAAACTGGCTGATCTGGGTAAAAGTACAGTTTGTGCCTTTCACATTGTTAATGTATATTGCTGACTTTAGTTGAAAAAGTGATGTTGTCCCAGGCATCGTCTGGCACCATTAATTAGACCATTAATTTCCACATCACTAGCCAGACTATCAGGTGGGGTGTATTGATCTCATTGAAACGAATGCTTGGAATATTTCCAGTATGAATCATGTGAAGTAGAGCCTCTGAACGAGACATAGAACATAGAACAATACAGCACAGAACAGGCCCTTTGGCCCACGATGTTGTGCCGAACATTTGTCCTAGCTTAAGCACCTATCCATGTACCTATCAAATTGCCGCTTGAAGGTCACCAATGATTCTGACTCTGCCACTCCCACAAGCAGCACATTCCATGCCCCCACCACTCTCTGGGTAAAGAACATACCCCTGACATCACCCCTATACCTTCCACCCTTCACCTTATAATTTATGTCCCCTTGTAACACTCCGTTGTACTCGGGGAAAAACTCTCTGACTGTCTACTCTATCTATTCCCCTGATCATCTTATAAACCTCTATCAAGTCACCCCTC
>NC_057720.1:90760620-90767936 GCF_004010195.1 Chiloscyllium plagiosum | reverse complement strand
AAAATCCTACCAAACAAACTATATTTTCCCATTTACTCACAATGGATGCATTTCACTTGGCATTTCTCCCTTTAAGAGGAAAGTCACTGGATACAGCATTCACTGTATGACTATCAGAAAACAGAACATTGAATGCAGTGACGTTCTGGTTAGTTCAGTCTGTTTACTGAGTATCTTTAAAGCTCCTGAATATGAAGTTAATGGATCCAAAATCCCACATTGCATTAACATTTGTTATCATCTCAAAGTAAATTAACAAAATTGATTTGGTTCAGACTCACATCACTTGTTACCATTCTCTGATTCCTGCATCTCATTAAAACTGAGTGGGCCCTTGAAACATGGTTAACACTGGTATAGTGTAACAGCGAATTTTTGCTGATTTTTATGAGTTAACTGCCCTGTCAGAGCTATCAGTGAGCGGAGAAATGTACTGTTTATAACCTACATTCGTGGTAATTATTACTGTAATACTCTCTAATTTAACCAAACATTCCTGATGTACCCAGATTGTTACATGCAATGGTTTAGACGTTGAGGATTTAAAAAAAACTTATGGACTGTCTTGTTCTAGTTCATTAGATGCTCTTTCAAAAGTTTACTTAGGTGTTATGTATCATTGCGGACTCATTTTTTTCTCAAACACACAGCTTTCCTTTACTATGAATTTTAGTGTCGGAGCAATTTGAAAAAAAAAGATGCAAGGAGAGACATTCTGCAATGTAAGGAGGTGCTTCTAATGTTCGGGTCCAAACTGCTTAGTGACATACACTCACATTCTGAACATAATCACTTTAGACATGCTCCATATTAGATTGCCTAAACTGAATTTAGAAACGCAGATTAGAAATGATATGTTATTTTGTAATGTGAGAGAGACATTGAGTGACAGCAAAAATAAAATCATTCATTTTGTTGGCTAATAGTATTATTGAAGTTCTTTTTAGCTTTATCTGCTTGTGGTGGAATGTAGGATTAAAGGGAGTTAACTTCTAATTGCATATTCTAAAACTTTGGACACGCTCTGTATTCAGTTGCCTAAATTGAATTTTGAAATGTTTAGTATGAATTACATGTTATTTTATAGTGCGACAGAGACTTGCAGTATCCAGAGAAGAAAAACTCAACTGTTTTATTAGCTAGTAATATGTTTGAACTTTAATTTTAGTTTTATCTGGTTGTGAATGAATGTAGAAATAAAGGGAGCTAACTTCCAGTTGAATTTGTTTTTTATAAACAAAATACATGCAACTATCATGTGAAACAGACCCGAAGCTACTCAAATTTACTTCCAAAGAAGCTATTCAGCAAAACCAATATCCGAAGATGTGTATGTGTCCATGTTTAAGCAGAACCTCATGTAAACACATGATCCAATGTGTTCGGGCTGTATAAGCTGATACGAAGGTCCAGTCTCAGCCTCCCGCAGGAAACCAACATGCGGAAGCTGTAAGCCTGCCCCTTCCGATGGCCATATAAATCCTGGGCAGGCTTTGTTTAGAAAGATCTTGACAGAACCGCTTCCCACAAGTTATCAGAATGACTGTGTCGACAATTTTTCTCAGTCTGTTACTGACTTTCCTATCATGTGAGTGTTTTTTGTTCAAGTCTCTGTGACTGTCTCAATGTTAGTCTACCGCAGGAATGTAAAACACTCAGCCATCATTTCATCAGCATTAATGCTCATGGTTTATTTGTTTTCTTTTTTAAAGGTGTTCAATCGGAGATTGTTTTGACCCAGCCAGAGGCAGAGACTGGCCGTCCCGCAGGCAGCCTGAAACTGACCTGCAAAACCAGCGGGTTCGATCTTAGCAGCAGCTACATGCACTGGGTGCGACAGGTGCCCGGACAGGGTCCGGAGTGGCTGCTTTGGTACTATAGTCCATCCAGCAGTAACTATGCACCAGCCATTAAGGGTCGATTTACTGCGTCCAAAGACAATTCAAACAACATTTTCGCGTTGGACATGGGGTACCTGAAGATCGAAGACACCGCCATCTATTACTGTGCAAGATACCACAGCGAGAGGAACCAGGCTGGACCCATTCAAAAACAGCTCGAGGGAACATTTTGTCAATTCCATCATAAACTGACGGTCAGTACGAGTTTTAAATGCAATTATACCAACTGCAATCTGAAGCAGACCTCAGGCTGCCTCTTACAAAACTATCAAAGAGGTAATGTACCATTTAAACTAGCAAACTGGTGACACAATGGGACAATGTTTTGGGCATCACATATGTACTGCTAACACTTCCATCAATTAAATGCTCGGACAAAATGTTCGTTTTAATATATCTGACAACTCAGAAAATCACTGCTAATTGTTATGTCAACTATGGCATTCATTCTAAACATGATCAGTACTAAATGACTCTTTTAAATGAAAACTGAGACCTGGAGTAAAGAACAGAGAATGAGTGTACTGGTCTACATTATTGTGATACTACAGTGGGTCACAGTGTTGTGCACAGCGACATCCTCATACAATAACCACTGACAAGTGTTTATCTCAATTGGTGATTTCTACCATGGCAGGAGCAAGAAATAATGTGAGATGTAATTTAAATGTAATCCAGTAGTGCTAGTTTGTACAAATGTATAATTTGGTTCTACTTTCTTCGTGTTGATTGTCAAGTTAAATGCAGACCGAACCTGGAAAAGTATTCCAAGCTTTCAAAATACAATGAATAGTAAAACCTGAAATAATGCACCAAATCATTTTTAGAGGAGTCTGAATCACTGCTTTCTAGGAAGTGAAGAAATTATCTGAATTTTACAGTTTACAGTCTGTCATAGTATTTGACACAACGTGTCTCACAGTGATATAACTGGAATAACACGGCAATTATGATCAATACAAAAACCTATTCAGCCTCCATTGTTTGAAACTAGTCAGTGATTACTTCTACAAACCGTCTTAACCTTCAGTGCAGTATTAGTTCTGTGGGGTTTTATGCCAGTATCACTATTTAATTTGTAGATGTGTTGGGTAATTATTGATAGACCAGTTTTGGATTTTGAGAATCAGCTCATGTGTTACTCTGTGAAGTATAAAACAGCATTAAAGTTTATTAAGAATGATCAGAATTCACTAGCGCAATTATGTGATGAAGATTTATCGTGACTTTATTTTGCCTGTGGTTCTGAAAATTTAAAATGATGGTAGATTTTTGATTTGTTTTATGCAGAGCTAGTTATTGTGTGACCCAGTCCTGAGAATGTAACACTGTGACTACCTTGGCTACTGGGGCCAAGGGACCATGGTGACTGTGACTTCAGGTAAGACACTTGAACTTTCTTTCTGACTTTTTAAAAACTTTCTATTCATGTGACTAATTTCTGAATTAAATGAAACTCAGATTCTGTGCTGAGTTTGGTTTGGTTCGGATTGATTTTTGTTCAGACTGATTATAGACTTCAGTTAAGGCTCAGCAAATAGTTACAATGGTGATGATGGAGTCAGTTGTTCGGTGTATCTCTTTTTTTGATCAGATGGGCATTCTGTGTGGCTGGGTTACTTGAAACACCTAATGTCTCTAAATCAGTCAGCGATAAATAACATTTAATGTCAGTGACATCCTGACTGTGAGTTTTATTATCAACAACAAACGCTAAGAATTCAAAGATGTTCGAGATATTACCAAACATGATTAAAATACGCTAAAATATCATTATTCATTTCTTTAATATATGTTCTTACCATGATTCTGTTTTCACATTTATTTTGATAATTTTGTTGATGACAAGCAGGTTAGAACCTGTCATAAAATTTTCTTGCGGTGCTATATTGCATTCTGTTGATTAGATTCTGAGTTTGTTTTACTTGATTCTGTTGAATTGATTTGATTGGATTTTGGCTTTGCTTCAGTTGATTCAGTTGAACTGTGTTGATTAGATTCTGACTTTGTTTTTACTTGGTTTTGTTGAATTGTGTTGATTGGTTTTTGAAATTGTTTTATTTGATTCTGTTGAATTGAATTGGTTGGATTGTGATTATGTTTCATTCAAATCTGTTGTTTTGAGTTGATTGGATTCTGTTTTTTTTTCCTTGAATCTGTTGAATTGACTTGATTGAATTCTTATTCAGTTTGTGAAATTGATCTGCATTTTCATGCTTTCTGTAATCGGTGTTTTCTTTCTGGTGAGGAGATTGTCTCTCTGGATTACTTTTCATTACCAATATTTGTGAAGTTCTTTTGTTTTTCATGAATCATTTCTGCATTTGTTAAACTTATATGACACATTTTTCTCTGCTTGATTGAAAACATTACATCCATGTTTAACGGTCTGAAAAACAATTTAAGGCAGAAACCCGGAAGTGTGACAAATGAAAGAAAAACGAGTTTTTAATGCATTGACATTTTTAAAAAAAACTCAGTTCTAATTGTAAGCTAACTGAATTGTGTTTTGAGTAGCCTCATTCAAAATAAAATTTGGGACTAAAATCTCAAACTACAGAATTGATCAGATTATGTAATTGATACTAATTTAAAATTATAATGTGGTAATATTTGTCCATTCAGTAATTTTGTTTTGACCATGAAGTGATTAATCAATATATGCCTTCAACCGCACTACTGTGCGCTGCACAAAATTGTCACGATCAAGAAGTGTGTGCATGTTGGAAATAAGTTGAACTGTTGCCAGAAACGTTACAGCTTTAAGTGTTAAGTCCCCTCACAAACAAGGCTGCTGTTATGACTTGTTATTCCTATTCAATTTAATCATTAGTTTGCTGGATTCTGAGCAGGTTTGTTAGACTTCAATTTGTTTTTTTTTTGTGAGGTTACATCATGTTCTTGGTTCTGTTGAAAATGTTTGCAGAGCTAGTTCTGCTGCAAACACACCGTGTTGTGATCTGGTGATCGTTGATCTGTTGAGGAGGGACCGTGCTTGGGTAACATTAAATATGTTATATTTGGGAAACTGTTTTTGGTTTCTACATTGTTTTTGCAATGTTAACACGGTTGGTGACAGTGAACCGCTCCAGGTTCCTCATTCAATGCAGGCAGCATGCGAGGTGAAATTTCATAAAACCTATTAGTAAGTGAAAGGCAAATCGCAAAGGTTTTAGAAATGAAGGGAAAACAGACACCTTCGGGCGCCATTTTTACTTTAAAGTAATAATTAAGGATTAATCTAATCCATGCTTTACAATCCACATTCAGAACTCCACGATCTAGTTCAATCACAAGGTCTGTCTTTAAACAGTTTACAAGTCATAGAGAAATATAAATAGAATTTCAAAAGTGTAATGTTTTAATAGTTCTTGCTCTTGAGCAAAAATGCCATGACTGTGTTATAATTGATCAAGAAACACCTTTCAATTCCGCTGTACACTACATACATATTTTTCTGGCTGGAAAAGATCATTGGCAAAGACCATTTGGAAATTCTGCTGAATTCTATGAAGAACAGGTCAGTTTCACTGCTTTGATCAGTTTCACACGTAACTTGAGTTAATTCATTGTTATGTCCCTGATTAAACTGGATTTACAGGATAAAAATAAAACATTAACTGAATTATTTAATCTGCACAGTGCTTTAGGTGTTCCCAATCTGTGCATTTTAAATAAATAGTTACATTTTCCAACAAAATATCAACTGAGGGGTCATTCTTTCGAAACAACTGCTGTAGTGAATTATGTGACCAAGGCCAAATTTCGAATGAATTAAAATAATCCACTCATGAACTCGCATGACAGCATGGTGTCTCAGTGGTTGGCACTTCTGCCTCACAATGCCAGGGTCCCAAATTCGATTCCACCCTCGGGTGACTGCCTGTGTGGAGTTAGCACATTCTCCCTGTATCTGCGTGGGTTTCCTTCGGGCTCTCTGGTTTCCTCCCACAGTCCAAAAGATGTGCAGGTCAGGTGATTGGCTGTGCTAAATTGCACACAGTGTTCAGGGATGTGTAGGTTATGGTGCATTAGTCAGGGGTAAATATAAATTAGGGGGAATGGGTCAGGCTGGGCTACTTACTGTTCAGAGGGTCAGTGTGGAATTGTTGGGCCAAATGGCCTGTTTCTATACTGTAGGAACCCTACTTTTAAAACCATGGGAGTACTTGCTGCAAACGCAGAGAATTCATTTTACATCGATGTGTTCAGACGGATGCAGAGTTCACAAATTTGCACAAGACATGAACTAGAGGACAACAGAGCACATTGTTTATTCAGACACTTAAAATAGAGTAATATTTATTTTAATTAATATACTTGACCGATTTATTGCAATGTAGCGATCGGAAGGAATCTGCTCACATTAGTTAAGTGTGACAATCATTTAGATTAGATTTCCTGCAGTATGTATCGGGCCATTTGGCCCAACAAGTCCACACCGACCCTCTGAAGAGTAACCCACCCAGACCCATTCCCCTAACCTATAATTACCCCTCACTAATGCACCTAACACTATGGACGATATAGCATGACCAGTTCACCTGACATGCACATCTTTGGATTGTGGGAGGAAACCCACACAGACACAGGAGAGATTGTGTAAACTCCACACAGGCAGTCACCCGAGGCTGGAACCGAGCCAGGGTCCCTGGATCTGTGAGGCAGCAGTGCCCACATTTACTTAGACATCCGCTAAAGCGGGCAACTCCAGACAGAAGCATGTCTTCAATTCATACCTTTTTAAACATTTTAGTTCATTAAAAGCAGTTAACAAAAAAATGACCTTGCCCTAATTCCTTCAAAAGAAATGCTTTCCACACTGGAATGCAGTATTGACTTTATGCAGTGCATGAAAAATCTCCACAGTTCAAGGAACGTTTTAAGAATATGTAAAAACAATTTAGAGAATAATCCATTTCCTCCGGATCTGTGCTTTAATTGGCGATATTTCCCACCTCAATAATTTTGTTAAATACAATGACTTATTAAGTTTATTAACTCAGTGGTTATTTATGTTCATTGTGAACACATTCTCGTTCACATTAATCCTCTGGTTAGTTCCTCTGATGAATGTTCAATTACAGTGAATATATTTGACGTGAGGAGTTGAGCAATCTATCCTCTAGGATTAAGTCTGTTGTGCAGTTTATTTCAGTGCTATGTCTGACTAACTTGTCAATGGTCCTGACCATTTGTAAATTGTCCAGTTCGGATACCTGAATCTCAGACAGTTCAATTTCATCTCGCGCTTCAAAACCACTTTTATCTGCCAGAAATACAATATTCGATTAGGTGCCTCAGAATTGAGAGCCCTGACTAAGTTGTTCCAATCAGAACGAACGTTTCAGGAACAAAAGGCAGATAGCAAGAGTTTTGAAATTGGTTGTTGGCAACAAGAGATATTTGATTGAG
>NC_057720.1:90749559-90759575 GCF_004010195.1 Chiloscyllium plagiosum | reverse complement strand
TTTGGTGGTTAGCAGCTTTTTCCAGATCAATATTTGTTCACAAGCTTTTGGGCATCGCTAGATGGTGTTAATGGAGTAAGTGCTCAAAGAAATCCCAGCTTTTGACTTGCTGTTCTAGCAATATCATTTATAACTAATCCAGAATAGATCATTTTCGCAGCATATTTGATGAGATTATGCTTCGGCTGTTTTACTTTATATTAAACCAGTGCTGTAGCTGAATTTGATTGTTCAGTACGGTGGGAGTTCCGCTGAATCCAACACTTGCAGCAGCTTTTCAGTTGGTCTTCAATTGCTATCTCAGACCATCCAGAACCTCTGCTAAGAATTCTTTTTCCAACAGGAGTCAAGCCAACGTAATCACTGTTTATCTCAACAGGTGTGAGCTCTTGTGCCAAAAACATGAAAACAATTTGGTGAAGGGGGCGGGGTCTCTGGATGTGAAAGGTTAACCTTGCCTTCTCTCCACAGGAGTTGCTAGACCTGCTGAGTTTCTTCAGAAATTTCTGTCTTTATTTTGGTTTTCTAGCATTTAAAGTTTGTTGTTTCATTGAAAAAAGTTGTGTTCGATGAAACACGTTCTTCAGAGAAAAAATGCATTTGAACAAATTGCGAATGTTCAGAGATATTAAATATCAGAGAATCATTGAATTTGACCGCCCTGATCTCGAGCTGTAGTTTCAAAAGAAACTATTATGAAGTAACAACACACTCCAGAGCGCAGTGGCTGCTGTAATTGGGTGGAAGTTATTTTGATCACTCAAATAGAGAATGTCAATGATCACGTTCGAAATAATCAACAGAAGGCTTTTTTACAGCATGTGTGAAACAATTAATTTGTTGAAATATTTTGATAAAAAGTGTTCACCGCCAGCGCTAGCTTAATGAATGACACAATGATAGGAAGGTAGGAGCAAGAGGAGGGCACTCAGCCCCTCGAGCTGTTCCACCACTTACTTCGATCATGGAGCATCTGTGAGCTAAATCCACAGGTCTCCCTTTGGCTAAAACTCTTTAACACCTTTGATTAACAAGCAAAAACTATCCCAGATTTACTGATTCGACTGCCCATAACAAAACACCATTTCTGAAAGACATTCCTGTGAGTACTGTGACACAATGAGGCTGGAATTAATTGCTCATGAAAGTAAACTTTAAATCTCTGACAATTTCCAATTGAAACATCCCAATCATCATATTTCTTTAATTTAACACTATAGTTCCCTGGAATAAAGAAATATTAATGTGTGATTGCCTTGCTAAAAATGAGGGAAGCTTCATTCCTATTATATGATTAAGAAATATCTCTGTTCATTCAGTGAAAACACAGTCAAATCACACAAAAGGAAACCATGTCATCTTGTGTAGACACACAAGTGCCTCAAATAATTTTCAATTCTACCAGTGATTGTTTGAATCTCTAGACAGGTGTGGAAGT
The DNA here is from genome assembly GCF_004010195.1 of Chiloscyllium plagiosum. Taxonomy (NCBI): domain Eukaryota; kingdom Metazoa; phylum Chordata; class Chondrichthyes; order Orectolobiformes; family Hemiscylliidae; genus Chiloscyllium; species Chiloscyllium plagiosum. The sequence continues at coordinate 90,758,137 of NC_057720.1, read as the reverse complement.
GTCGGACTTTTTATATCGCCTTGAGAAACCAGTCTATTTGAATTGCTGAAGTTTGTGTGGTATTAGCACATTCACAGCGCTGTTAGGAAGTGAGTCCCATGGCTGTGATTGAGGAAGAAGAAACGAGCAGGGAAATAGTTGAGAGTCAAGTTAAAGTCTGATTTGGAGGAGAGCTTTCAGGTGAAGCATTTACATGCATGTGCGCCCTTATCATCAAGGATCACAATTTTGGAACATGCTGCTGAAGGGACATGTCAGCATGCAAAATGGAAGCTGAAGAAGGTATCTCGGCCCCTCTCGAAGGCTATTCATTAATCTTGCTGCTCACCAGTCTTCCCAACACACCGATAACATTGAACCTGATTGTTTACTGTTCAGCAAATGAATGGTGAACCTTTGGAATTCTCCACTACAGAAATTGATTAAGGACAAAACATTAAATGATTTCAATAAGGAGATAGATTCCTTCAATCCTTAAAAAATGCTATGGATATGTGGGAGAAAGACAAACAGGGTACAATCTTGGTTGAAAGCCATGAAAACATTGAATGGGGCATGGTTTGTAAGTTTGCACGTAACGCCGACATTGGTGGTATAATTGGCAGTGAAAGTTATCTAAACATACAATGACATCGTGATCAGCTGGGCCAATTGGCTGAGGAGTGGCAGATGGAGTGTAATTTAAATGAATACGACGTGTTGCTTTTTGAGAAGTCAAATCAGGTCACGACTTACAGAGTTAATGGTAGGGCACTGGATAGTGATGTTAAACACAGGGCCCTGAGGGTCCAAACTCATAGAGTCTTACAGAGGTAATGGTAGGGCACTGGGTAGTGATGTTGAACACTGAGGACCCTGAGGGTTCAGACTCATAGATTCTTGAAAGCGTTGTCTCAAGTACCTAGTGTGTTGAAGGTGTTTGGCACATGTACCATCATTGGTCAGAGCACCGAGTGCAGGAGTTAGGGCTTCATATTGTAACTGTCCAAAACATTGGAATGAACTGCCAGAGGAAGTGGTAAATGCAGAGATAGGTCCAACATTTAGAAGACATTTGAACAGCTCCAGGAACTGGATAGGTCTGGATGGATATGGGACAAAGGCAGGCAAGTAGAATTAGTTTAATTTGGGAACTCTGGTCAGCATGGATGAGCTGGACCAAAGGAACTGTTTCTGTGCTGTACGACGTTATGACTCACTGACTTTATGGTGGAGTAGGCTCAAAGTTGGAAGGTGGTGAGCAGGTGAGGTGCTAGATTGGGCATGTGGGAGAGTTTGGGCTGGTAGGCTGTGAGGTGTTGGCTGGCTGCTGGGTAAGCTTGCATGCACTCTGTCTGGCAAGGTGGCATCAAGGTAAATGGTAATGGTCACAGGATAATTTGGTCGAATTGTGCTTGGTAGGTGAGGGGTAGTTTGAGCTGAAAGGCAGGAGGTCTGTCTTTGCCAGGTTGGTTTGTGGAGAGGTGGGAAGAGTGCCAGGCTGGTTAGTGTAGAGGTGGGCAGAGTGCCAGGATGTTTCGGGGGTGGAAGGTCACTGTAATGAAGTGACAGGGGGACGTGTTGTCAAAATGCAAAGCTCGGAGTCTTGCAAAATGGTCGGTGGTAAAGGAAGATGCGAAAGGAGCTGGGATACAATGTGCACAGGTTGACTTGGGTAAGATGAGAGGTCAGTGATCAAGGGCTGAGGTCATGTCTTGGGTAGTGGGCTTTTGTCAGAGGTTGTGAAAATGATGGTGTCAGGTCCAGTCAGGGCCAGATTCACCATTGGCCAGGTGCAGGGCGGCAGGGGTGTAAATGAGTGAAAGAAATTGAGATCATATGTCTATCTACAATATAGAATATAGAACATTACAGTGCAGAACAGGCCCTTCATACCTCAATGTTGCGCTGACCTGTGGAACCAATCTGAAGCCTATCGATCCTACACGATTCCATTTTCATTCATATGTTTATCCAATGACCTTTTAGATGCCCTTAATGTTGGCGAGTGTACTATTGTTGCAGGCAGTGCGCTCCATGCCCCTAGTACTCTCTGAGGAAAGAAACAACCTCTGACACCTGTCATCTATGACCTCTCCTGCTAGCCATCACTATTCAAGGAAAAGAGTTTCACTGTCCACCCTCTGTTTATCTTTTATGTCTCAATTAAGTCACCTCTCAACCTTCTTCTCTCAAACAAAAACAGCCTCAAGACCCTCATCCTTTCCTCATTAAACCTTCCCGCCATACCAAATAACAACCTGGTAAACCTCCTCTGAACTCTTCCAAATCTTCCACATTCTCTCCATAATGTGGTGACCAGAACAGTACACAATACTCCCAAGTGCGGCCACACCAGAGTTTTGTACCGCTGCAGCCTAACCTCGTGGTTCTGAAACTCAGTCCCTCTATCGATGAAAGCCAACACAAAGTATGCCTTCTTAACAACTCTATCAAACTGGCTGGCAATTTTTAGGGATCTATGTACATGGACACCGAGATCTCTCTGCTCAACTACACTACCAATATGGATTGCCTTGGATGTGTTTCGTGTGATAGGGGTTGTGTGTTCCGGGCATGAATGGATGTATAGCAGGGTAGGGTTTGTCAATGTGAGTGGAAATTTAGGTCTAGACAGAGTAAGTGCAGTGGTTAGTCTGAAAGATGAGGTTTGGTGGTGAACTGCGTGTCAGTTTGATCGTTATTAAAGTTAAAGATTACTTGTTCATTTCTCAATTCATATTTACGTAAATACTCAGCTGTAATACTCCAAAGTCTCTGAACCTTAATGGTCCTCCATTTCTCAGAGGCCTCCAGAATTCAGATAATTGTTAATTAGATGTTTCAACTTCCAGACAATTGGCATGAATTCAGCCGTGACAGTTATCCTCCTAGTCCCAGTGCTCAGCTCCTGCCTGTCCTGCTGCGGCAGTGACCTTGCTCCCAGAGAGAACATTCTGCCTTGCATTGATAAGTGAGGAAGGCTCACTGGGCCTGATCTCCAAGTATGGGGACGGCAAACACGGGGGGACACAACTTTAAAGTGAGGGGAGATAGGTATAAGACAGATGTCAGAGGCAGTTTCTTTACTCATTGAGTAGTAAGGGTATTGAATGCTTTGCCTGCAACGGTAGTAGATTCACCAAGTTTAAGTACATTTAAGTCGTCATAGGACAGGCATATGGATGTACATGGAATAGTGTAGGTGGGATGGGCTTCAGATTAGTATGACAGGGCAGCGCAACATCGAGGGCCGAAGGGTCTGTACTGCGCTGTAATGTTCTATGTTCTATGATTCACTCTGATTTCTCTCCGGGGTTACTGCCAGCTGTTGGGTATTTCCAGCAGCACGGTACCTAATGGGGCAGCACGCTGGTTCCGTGGTTAGCGCTGCTGCCTCACAGTGCTAGGGACTCTGGTTCCATTCCAGCCTCGGGTGACTGTCTGTATGGAGTTGGCACTTTCTCCCCATGTCTGTGTGCGTTTCCTCCCACAGTCCAAAGATGTGCAAGCTGGGGGAATTGCAAATGTTGTGTTCAGTGATTGGGAGATAAGGTGCATTAGTCAGGGTTAACTGTAGCATAATAGGACAGAGGAATGGGTCTGGATGCGTTACTTTTCAGAGGGTGGGTGTGGACTTGTTGGGCCAAATGGCCTGTTTGCACAAACTGTAGAATTTCGATGTATCTTCATTTCCTTGGTGTATTTTGTGAAACTTCACTGCTCTTCACAGCAATCCAGTGAAAGTGTCAGTTGGTGAGATCTTCAAACACTTACTGGGGTGGGATCAGGATGTTCTTTTTCCGAAATTATATGGCAATGGTCAAGGTCGAGGGCATGTTTCTAAAGAGGGAACCAATGATCATGATCAGCAACTGGTAGGAAACAAAAACAAACTCCAGTTATGCTGTAGACTCAGCGGGAGCATACTGGCAAACGTTTACAGCTGAGGATACATTTGCATAACTGATAAGGTCAAATTAACAGAAATTAACATGCTCAATTGGTCATTCTATTGTAGAGACACCATCGCTACCCATGCTTTATGGCCTGGTCTCCTCCTGTCAGGAGCACAGCACCGGTTCTGTGATCTTTGGTTGTTTGGCGATGGACTATTCACCTGACGTCACAAAGGTAACCTGGAAGAAAGGTGGGGAGCTAATCAAGACTGGATTGAAGACTTACCCATCAGTGAGAAACAAGAAGGGAACCTACACCCTGAACAGCCAGTTAACCCTGCCCGAGTCAGCGGTAGGTTGCCCCAGCAAAATCTACTATGAGATTCAACACAGCGGGTCACACAAGAGCAAAGAAATGCCATGTCCAGGTACGTGTTGTGGGAACTGAGATAAACAGAGCATCTGGGATTAACATTAATAAGGCATTATTTATAACCGTTTTCGTAGAATCACCCTATACAGGACAGGAAAAAGGCCCTTTGATCCATCCAGTTCACGCCTATCAATAACAGCCACCTAACTATTCCAGTCCCATGTGCCATCACATGATTCATTGCCTTGTGTGACTTGACTTTGCAAGGATGCATCTCAATACTTCTTACTTATTATGAAGGGCTCAGTCTGTCCAAGACTTTTAAGTACTGAGCTCCAGGCTAACACCACCATCTGTTTGATTTTGTTTTCTCCTGAGATCCACTTGGAACCTCCTAGCCTTACCTTCACCCTGAGGCATTGATCTCTCCATCAAGGGGAAAGGTTTCATCCAGTTTACCCTGTCTATGCCTAAAATAATTCTAGACATCATGATAATCTTCTCCCTAATTCTCCTCTGCTCCAAGGAACACCCCTGTCTATCTAATTTAGTTTCAGAACTAAAACCCTCCAACCCAGGCAAGATCCTGGCAAATCTCATCAATACTGCCTTCAGTGTAATCACATTCCTTCGATAACATGCACAAAACGCTTCAGTATGGCCTAACCAGTGTTCTATTAAGTTCCAGTATCATCTCCCTACATTTCATTGTCAATGTCTAGGCTAATAAAAGCAAATATCCTGCCACTTTCTTAGCCTCTTTATCCAGATGACACAGTACTATAGGGGATCGGTGGGTACATGCACCAAAGATTCTCAGGCCTTTCCAGGGTTCCACCATTCAAAACGTCATACCTCATAGATTCTTCTGCCGAATTACATCACCTTACATTTATCCAGAATAATTTCCATTTGCCACTTCTCTTCACATACAACCAACCCTTGTATATCCTCCTGCAATCTAAAGCCATTATGCTCATGACTTACCAACATGACAGTTTTCATTTCATCTGTGAATTCATCTAAATTTGAGTCTCAATCATTGGTATGTAAGAGAAATAGCAAGGAAATCAACACCAATCCCTACAGAACACCAGGAGAATAGATTTCCAGTCACGCAGACACCCGATGACTATTATCCCCTGCTCCCACCACTCAGCCAGTTCTAGATCCAATCTGTCAAATTAACTCGGATCCCATTGGCTCTGATTATTGCTATCATCTGGACATCGAGTTATCTCTCTGAAAACTACTATCAAATTGTTACACATGACTTCCTCTCAATAAAACCGTGCTGAAAATTGTTGATTTATCTTCTAACTGAAGACTAATTTCACTTCTCAATAGTTTCCCTACCACTGAGACTAGCTTGACAGATCTATGTTTTCATTATTTATCCCTTCCTTCATCCTACATAACAGTGCAACGTTGGCTGATGTAATTCTACATTATTGTCAGCGACACAACTACTTCATCTTTTGCATCGATCAATCGCTAGGTATACTTTTCATGTGCCCTGGAAATATAACCACTTCTCATTCAGCAAGACAACACAGCACATCACGTCATGTGTCCTAATTTCTGAAAACTACATCACAACACCCCTCCATAATTTCTGTCCCCACATTGTCCCTCTTACTAGTGAACACTGACACAACACATTCGTTTTGACCACAACCTAATCCTCCGGGTCCACTCCAATAATAACACGTAATGGGCATTACTGTTTCCAGAATAATTCTTTTATTATAAATGAGCCTGTAACTTTAAAAAAATATTTTCCTTTATTTTGACTGCTATTATTTTCTCATGGTCCCTTTTGCTCTTCTAATTCCTTTGTCTTTCAAACTTCCCCTTGCTTTTCTGTACTCCATAGTAGTTTCTATTGTTTTGAGATTTCAGTATAGACCGGAGGCCTCCCTTGTTTCTCTTTATCTCACCCTCCATGCCCTTTGGTGTCCGGATCCCGCTACATTCTTGGTCCCACGCAGTGGCTTCCTGGGAAATGTCCTCCCTGTGATTTTCCTATCTCTTTCTTAAATGTGTCGCACTGCTCTGACTCAGATTTACCACTAAGTGTCAGCTTCCAGTCCACTCTGGTCAAGTCATTACCTGATATTATTATAATTGTCCTTCCCCTTTTCAGAACTTTGGGCCAATTTCTATTGCTTTATAGTACAATCTGAAATCCAACTGATTTACGATCATTGTCTGCAAAGTGCTCCACCATTGATGTTTTACCCACTGGGTCGACTTCATTCCCTAAGGTTCAGCATTCTCTTGCAAGGTCTGGATTAAAATTCTCACTACTAAACACATACTTTGTTAAAATATTCTCCTGGGGGCATTTTCAGAATTGTGCTCCCTCTAAATTTTTGACAAAATGAATATCCAAGCCTATGCTGAGGAAGTTAAAAACCTCTTTTCTCATTCCCTATTTAATTTACACGTCTCTGAAATTTGCCCATGTATTTGCAGTTGGTATTTTGGACCTATAGTAAGGTCTATCGTGCTCTCCCAATAGTTATGTTTGCTGTGTTTTGGTTTTGAAGTACTGTCCATTTGCCTTTGTTCAAGGAGGTATCCATGATTTCATTTCTCTTTACAGCCTAAAATACTCTTGTCAGAATTGCGACAGAAGCAACATTCTGTACCGCACACCCCCGCCCCCATCATTTTCCATCTTTCCCTGTCTCGCCTGAAGGCACTAAATCCTGGAATATTGAATAGCCACTCCTGCCCGGCTCTCAATATGTCTCAGTGATAGCAACGGCATCATTTCTTCATTTATGCCAGTAATTCGTCTGCCTTGTTCATCAGACTCTGTCATTAAAACGAATACCATCCAACGTTGCTATCTCCCTTCTGATACTGTCGTCTGTTCAATCATCGAGTTCCATCCGAAGTCAATCTCCGTGAGTTGGTTGAAAAATGGCCGACCCTTGGATTCTGGCTTCTTCACGTCTCCCGTGTGTGAGGCGAACGGGAACTTCTCGGTGACGAGTCGGCTGATGGTCCCTTATGGTGAATGGTACAACAGTGCGGTCTATACCTGCCAGGTCACTCATGGAGAGAACACTCAAAGTAAAAATATCACCGCACTCCAGGGTAAGAGACACAGACTGAGAGAGCTACAAATCATTCTGAACTCTGATGTGACTCAAACACACTAATTTATCAGGCGTAGTAACAGCATGGTACAGCTTCTCGTTTCCCAACATGTCACGTATCTCATTTCAGTTTGAGTGTTACATTAGCATTGCTCATAATTCTGATTTTGGCAAGTCAGAAAAGCATGTTTCCTCTCTGTTGAAGATAGATATGTAGACAGTGAGCTTTGTTAAATAGTTTGTTGCCTGACCATGCTGGGAGAGGCATTCAGAGTGCTGAATCCTTGCCTGGTAGCCGCTTCAAGGATAAGTTTGGGGGTGAAGGGGGATATTGGATAGATATCTGATTGAAACATAGAAAATACTGAGAAACTGAGATCGAGTGAACGTGGAATAGGTGTTTTGACTGGTCGGCAAGACTAGGAAATAAGAGCACAGTCTCAGGGTCAAGGGGGCACCGTTTAGAACTGAGATGGGGAGGAATTTCTTCAGCCAGAGGGTGATGAGTCTGTGGAACCTATTGCTGCTGCCGGCTGTGGAGGCCAGGCGATTGTGTGCATTCAAGCCAGAGATAGATCGGCTCTTGTTTAGTACGGGGAGAAAGCAGGAGAATGGTTTTAGCCCGAAACCTCGATTTTCCTGCTCGTCGGATGCTGCCTGACCTGCTGTGCTTTTCCAGCATCATTCTGATCTAAACTCTGGATTGGCCGAACAGCCTTATTCTGATCCTCTATCTTATGATGCTGTGGTCTCAAAATGACGTGGTTAAAATATGCAGTGACCCATACTTGAAAATAAATCAAAATGGATTCAATGCTTAATTCCCTGCTCGGGAATGACCTGTTGACCTTGTACATTGTAGGACATCGATTTTTCTCGGGTACTGAGCTCTTTAACTTATTGGATCAGACCACAGACAAAGTGGTGATCACATTTGATGAACTGGGATAAACGTGATCTCACTGAGCTTCTTTAAGATGCTCCCTGTAATTAGTGGATGAGGCAGGAGAATAAATTCTGATGGGAATGCTACAATAGGGATGAATGAACGAGGAACTCGAGATAGACTGATTTCGCCTGGTTTGGGGTGACGATGTTTACACAGTGAGTAGTGGATATCCATAAAATTAGTGACATTTCCATCGCGTTTGTAGATTAATTTAAGACGCTTTTGTTTGTTTTTGTTCTCCCCTGCTCGATGAAGAAATTAAAAAATG
>NC_057720.1:90748427-90749059 GCF_004010195.1 Chiloscyllium plagiosum | reverse complement strand
GAATTTTAATCCAGACCTTGCAAGAAAGGGGTGAACCTGGACTTAACTTTAGGGAATGAAGTCGACCCAGTGGGTAAAACATTAATGGACAGTGCAGACAGTGATCATAAATCTGTTGGATTCCAGATTGTTCTGGAAAGAGATAGAAATTGGCCCAAAGTTCTGAAGGGGGAAGGACAATGTTAATAAGATCAGGTAATGATTGGACCAGAGTGGACTGGAACTTAGTGGTAAATCTAAATCATAGCAGTGTGACACATTTAAGAAAGAAATAGGAAAAGCACAGGGAGGACATTTCCCAGGAAGCCACTGTGTGGGACCAAGAATGTAGCGGGCTCTCGACATCAAACAGACCATGAGAAGAGCAAAAGGGACCATGAGAAAATAATAGCAGTCAAAATAAAGGAAAATATTTTAAGACGACACAGGCTCGTTCATAAAAGAATAATATGGGAAACAGTAATGCCCATTAAGTATTATTATTGGAATGGAGCCAGAGGATTAGGTTGCGGTCGAAATGAATCTGTTTTTTTTTAATATTAGATTACTTACAGTGTGGAAACAGGCCCTTCGGCCCAACAAGTCCACACCGCACCGCCGAAGCGCAACCCACCCATACCCCTACATTTACC
>NC_057720.1:90742608-90746577 GCF_004010195.1 Chiloscyllium plagiosum | reverse complement strand
TTGGAGTGCAGGTTCATAGCTCCTTGAAAGTGGAATCGCAGGTAGATTGGATAGTGAAGGCGGCGTTTGGTATGCTTTCCTTTACTGGTCAGAGTATTGAGTACAGGAGTTGGGAGGTCATGTTGCGGCTGTACAGGACATTGGTTAGGCCAATGTTGGAATATTGCGTGCAATTCTGGTCTCCTTCCTATAGGAAAGATGTAGTGAAACTTGAAAGGGTTCAGAAAAGATTGACAAGGATGTTGGCAGGGTTGGAGGATTTGAGCTACAGGGAGAGGCTGAACAGGCGGGGCTGTTTTCACTGGAGCGTTGGAGACTGAGGGGTGACCTTATAGAGGTTTACAAAATTATAAGGGGCATGGATAGAGTAAATAGGCAAAGTCTTTTCCCTGGGGTGGTGGAGTCCAGAACTAGAGGGCATAGGTATAAGGTAAGAGGGGAAAGATAGAACAGAGACCTATGGGGCAGCTTTTTCACACAGAGGGTGGTACGCGTATGGAATGAGCTGCCAGAGGAATTGATGGAGGCTGGTACAATTGCAACATTTAAGAGGCATTTGGATGGGTATATGAATAGGAAGGGTTTGGAGGGATATGGGCCGGGTGCTGGCAGGTGAGACTAGATTGTGTTGGGATATTCCGTTGGCATGGACGGCTTGGGCTGAAGGGTCTGTTTCCATGCTGTACATCTCTATGACTCTATGAATGTGATTACACTGAAGGCAGCATTGATGAGATTTGCCAGGATTTTGCCTGGATTGGTTTAGTTATGAAACTAGATTAGATAGACGGGGGGTTTTCCTTGGAACAAAGGAGAATTAGGGAGAAGATTATCATGATATCTGGAATTATTTTAGGCATATTCAGGGTAAACTGGACGAAACCTTTCCCCTTGATGGAGAGATCAATGCCTCAGGAGCACAGGATTAAGGTAAGGCCAGGAGGTTTACAGTGGATCTCGGGGGAAACAAAATCAAACAGAAGGTGATGTGAGTCTGGAGCTCAGTGCCTATAAGTCATGTAGAGACTAAGCCCCTCATAATATGTATGAAGTATTTAGACGCATACTTGCAAAGGCAAGTCACAGAAGGCAATGGATCAAGTGCTGGCACAATGAGATTGGAATAGGTGGCTATTATTGATAGGTGTGGACTGGATGGACCAAAGGGCCTTTTTCCTGTGCTGATTCTGTGAAAACTGTTATAAATAATGCCTTATTCATGTAAATCCACAGATGCTCTGTTTATCTCAGTTCCCACAACACTTACCAACACATGGCATTTCTTTGCTCTTGTGTGACCCGCTGTGTTGAACCTCACAGTAGATTTCACTGGGGAAATCTACCGCTGACCCAGGCAGGGTTAACTGGCTGCTCAGGGTGTAGGTTCCCTTCTTGTTTCTCACTGATGGGTAAGTCTTCAATCCAGTCGTGATCAGCTCCTCACCTTTCTTCCAGGTTACCTTGGTGACGTCAGGGGAATAGTCCATCGCCAAACAACCAAAGATCAGAGAACCGGTGTTGTGCTCCTGACAGGAGGAGACCAGGCCATAAAGTGTGGGGGGAGACGGTGTCTCTACAATAGAATGACCAATTGAGCATGTTAGTTTCTGTTAATTTGACCTTATCAAATGTATCCTCATCTGTAAACGTTTGCCAGTATGCACCCGCTGAAGTTTACAGCATAACTGGAGTTTATTTTTGTTTCCTACCAATTGCTGGCCCTCTACCTTGACCATTACCATAATTAAGGAAGAAGAACATCCTGATCCCACACCAGTATCTGTTTGAAGATCTCACCAACTGACACTTTCAGTGGATTGCAAGTGAAGAGCAGAGAGATTTCAGTAAATACAAACCAATGATATGCAGATTCATAGAAATTCTACAGTGTGTGCAAACAGGCCATTTGGCCCAAGTCCACACCCACCCTCTGAAAAGTAACTCAACCAGACCCATTCCCCTACCTTATTACTCTACATTTAACCCTAACTAATGCACCTAACCTCCCAATTCCTGAACACAACATGGCCAATTCACCCAGTCTGCACATCTTTGGACTGTGGGAGGAAACCCATACAGACACGGGGAGAAAGTGCAAATTCCACACAGACAGTCACCCGAAGTTGGAATCGAACCCGAGTCCCTAGCACTGTGAGGCAGCAATGCTAACCACGGAATCAGCGTGCTGCCCCACTAGGCACAGTACTGCTGGACATCAAAAATAAAACAGATATTGCTGGAAATACCCAACGGAGAGAAATCAGAGTGAATCAGGTCCAGTGAGCCTTCCTCACTTATCAATGCAAGGCAGACTGTTCTCTCTGGGAGGAAGGTCACTGCAGCAGCAGTACAGGCAGGAGCTGAGCACTGGGACTAGGAGGATGGCTGTCACGGCTGACCTCATGCCAATTGTCTGAAAGTTGAAACTTCTAATTTACAATTATCTGAATTTCGAGGCCTCTGAAAAGTGGAGGACCATTAAGGTTCAGAGACTTTGGAGTGTTACACCTGAGTGTTTACGTAAATATGATTTGAGAAATGAACAAGTACTCTTTAACTTTAATAACTATCAAACTGATACGCAGTTCACCACCAAACCACGTCTCTCAGACTAACCACTGCACTTACTCTCTGTCTAGACCTAAATTTCCATTCACTCTGACAAACCCTACCCTGTTACATACCCATTCATGCCCGGAACACACAACCCATATCACAAGAAACACATCCAAGGCAATCCATATTGGTAGTGTAGCTGAGCAGAGAGATCTCAGTGTCTATGTACATAGATCCCTAAATGTTGCCAGCCAATTTGATAGGGTTGTTAACAAGGCATACTTTGTGTTGGCTTTCATCGATAGAGGGACTGAGTTTCAGAACCATGAGGTTGGGCTGCAGCTGTAAAAAACTCTGGTGTGGCCGTACTTGGAGTATTGTGTACTTTTCTAGTCACCTCATTCTCGGGAGAATGTGGAAGCTTTGGAAGAGTTCGCAGGAGGTTTACCAGGATGTTGCTTGGTATGGCGGGAAGGTTTTAGGAGGAAAGGACGAGGGTCTTGAGGCTGTTTTTATCAGAGAAGAAGGTTCAGAGGTGACTTAATTGAGACATAAAAGATAAACAGAGGGTGGACAGTGAAAGTCTTTTTCCTTGGATGGTGATGGCTAGCAGGAGGAGACATAGCTTTACATTGAGGGCTGATAGATAGATAGAGGACAGGTGTCACAGGTTGTTTCTTTACTCAGGAATGCACTGCCTGCAAAAATTGGACACTCGCCAACTTTAAGGGCATTTAAAAGGTCATTGGATAAACATATGGATGAAAATGGAATAGTGCAGGATAGACAGGCTTCAGATTGGTTCCACAGGTCGGTGCAACATCAAAGTTTGAACACTGTAATGTTCTATGTTCTATATTCCAGATAGACATATAATCTCAATTCTTTTCACTCATTTCCACTCCTGCCACCCTGCACCTGGTCCATGATGAATCTGGTCCTGACTGGGACCTGGTACCGTAATTTGCACAACCTCTGACCTCACATGTTACCCAAGTCAACCTGTGCACATTGTGCTCCCTTCGCATCTGTGCTTTACCACCTGCCATTTTCCAGACTCCGAGCTTTGCATTTTGACATCACGTCCACCTGTCACTTCATTACAGTGACCTTCCACCCCCGCAACAACCTGGCATCCTGCCCACCTCTACACTAACCAGCCTGGCAAAGACAGGCCTCCTGCCTTTCAGCTCAAACTACCCCTAACCGACCAAGCACAATTTGACCAAATAAACCTGTGATCATTACAATTTACCTTGATGCCACCTTGCCAGACAGAGTGCATGCAGGCTTACCCAGCAGCCAGCCAACACCTCACAGGCTACCAGCCCAAACTCTCCCACATGCCCAATCTAGCCCCTCACTTGCTCACCACCTTCAAACTTTGAGCCTACTCCACCATAAAGTCAGTGA
>NC_057720.1:90724214-90742583 GCF_004010195.1 Chiloscyllium plagiosum | reverse complement strand
AGCTGTTCAAATGGCTTCCAAATGTTGGACCTATCTCTGCATTTACCACTTCCTCTGGCAGTTCATTCCAATGTTTTGGACAGTTACAACATGAAGCCCCAACTCCTGCACTCAGTGCTCTGACCAATGAAGGTACATTTGCCAAACACCTTAAACACACGAGCTACTTGAGACAACGCTTTCAAGAATCTATGAGTCTGAACCTCAGGGCCCTGTGTTCAACATCACTACCCAGTGCCCTACCATTAACTCTGAAGTTGTGACCTGATTTATCTTCTCAAAAAGCAACATTTCGTATTCATTTAAATTAAACGCAATCTGCCACTCCTCAGCCCATTGGCCCAGCTGATCAAGATCTCATTGTACGTTTAGATAACTTTCACTGCCAATTATACTATCAACGTTGGCGTTCCGTACAAACTTACAAACCATGCCCCATTCAATGTTTTCATGGCTTTCAGCCAATATTATACCCTGCCTGCCTTCCTCCCACACATCCGTAGCATTTTCTTTTAAGGATTGAAGGAATCTATCTCCTTCTTGAAATCATTTAATGTTTTGACCTCAATCAATTTCTGTGGCGGAGAATTCCAAAGGTTCACCATTCTTTTGTTGAACAGTAAACAATCAGGTTCAATGTTATCGGTGTGTTGGGAAGACTGGTGAGCAGCAAGATTTCTGACGATCCCATGAATGGAATAGCCTTCTAGAGGGGCCGAGGTGCCTTCTTCAGCTTCCATTCTGTATGCTGACATGTCCCTTCGGCAGCATGTTCCAAAACTGTGATCTTTGAGGATAAGGGCCCACATGCATGTAAATGTTTCACCTGAGAGCTTTCCTCCAAATTAGACTTCAACTTGACTCTCAACTATTTCCCCGCCCCTTTCCTCTTCCTCAATCACAGCCATGGGACTCACTTTCTAACAGTGCTGTGAATGTGCTAATACCACACAAACTTCAGCAATTCAAATACGCTGATGACAACTGGTTTCTCAAGGCGAAATAAAACGTCTGACACTTCCACACCTGTCTAGAGATGCAAACAACCACTGGAAGAATTGAAAATTATTTGAGGTACTTGTGTGTCTACACAAGATGACATGGTTTCCTTCTGGGTGATTTGACTGTGTTTTCACTGAATGAACAGAGCTATTTCTTAATCATATAATGGGAATGAAGCTTCCCTCATTTTTAGCAAAGCCATCACACATTATATTTCTTTATTCCAGGGAAGTATAGTGCTAAACTAATGGAATATGATGATTGGGATGCTTCAATTGGAAATTGTCAGAGATTTAAAGCTTACTTTCATGAGCAATTAATTCCAGCCTCATTGTGTCACTTTAAATACTCACAGAAATGTCTTTCAGAAATGGTGTCTCCCTTTGTTATGGGCAGTCGAATCATTAAATCTGGGATAGATTTTACTTGTTAATCAAAGGCATTAAAGAGTTTTAGCCAAAGGGAGATCTCTGGATTTGGCTCACAGATGCACCATGATCTAAGTAAGTGGTGGAATAGCTCAAGGGGCTGAGTGCGCTCCTCTTGCTCCTACCTTCCTATCATTGTGTCATTCATTAAGCTAGCACTGGCGGTGAACACTTTTTATTAAAATATTTCAACAAATTAATTGTTTCACACATGCTTTAAAAAAAACCCTTCTTTGATTATTTGGAACGGGATCATTGATATTCTCTATTTGAGTGATCAAAATAACTTTCACCCAATTACAACAGCCCCTGCGCTCTGGAGTGTGTTGTTACTTCATGATAGTTTCTTGTGAAACTACAGCTCGAGATCAGGGCGCTCAAATTCAATGATTCTCTGATATTTAATATCTCTGAACATTCGCAATTTGTTCAAATGCATCTTCTCTCTGAAGAACGTCTTTCATCGAACAGAACTTTTTTCAATGAAACAACAAACTTTAAATGCTAGAAAACCAACATAGAGACAGAAATTGCTGAAGAAACTCAGCAGGTCTGGCAGCTCCTGTGGAGAGAAAGCAAGGTTAACCTTTCACTTCCAGAGACCCCCCTCTTCAGCAAATTGTTTTCATGCGTTTGGCACAAGAGGTGCTGAGTTAGAAAGCGATTATGTTGGCTTGACTCCTGTTGGAAAAAGGTTTCTTAGCAGAGGTACTGGATGGTCTGAGATAGCAATTGAAGACCAATTGAAAAGCTATCACCATCTGCTGCAAGTGTTGGATTCAGTGGAACCCCCACCGTACTGAACAGTCAAATTCAGCTACAGCCCTGGTTTAATATAAAGTAAAACAGTCTAAGCATAATCTCATCAAATATGCTTCGAAACTGATTCATTCTGGTTTAGTTATAAATGATATTGTTAGAACAGTAAGTAAAAAGCTGGGATTTCTTTGAGCACTTACTCCATTAACCCCATCTAGCGATACCCAAAAGCTTGTGAACAAATTTAGATCTGGAAAAAGCTGCTAACCGCCAAAATTCTGTTTAATATCTAAGAGACACAAGTCAGGACAGCGAATTGAGTAGATTTCACTGGCCTCTGTGAGTGGAATTACAACAAGCACCCAAACATGTCAATCTGCTTTCTTGCACTGAAGTAAACTGATAAGAGATGGTGTTACATACCTCTCTAACAGGTTGTAAGTGAACACAGGCCACCTGGCACAGAATCAGGGACCCTACTACAAATCACAACAGACCTGAACACAATGAGCTCGACACTATCACGGAGAACACAGCCCACCTGTTTGACAGTGCATAAACCATGTTAGCTATTAACACCTTTCAACAACCAGAGACTGTTCCAGAATGTTTGTACAATAAAAGTAACATTTCAAAAATTATCCAATAATACTTTGGCAGCAGCTCAGATTTGTTAAAATTCTATGGAAACTGCAAAGGAATAAAACTATGAATTGCATTGCCATCTATTCACTGTCACTGGATGTCAACCTAGATCTCCCTTCCTCTTAGCCCTGTGAATGTTGCTGCACCAGATGATCTTACTCTGAAATAGATTTAAATGTTTTGAAGTGTATTATGACCGTTGCCAGTGACATTAAAAGCTGATGATAGGTTTTCAAATAATAGGATGCAAAATAATTTCTGCTTCTACATTGTGCCACTAAACATGTCCCGGATAACTGAGGCACAAAGAAAATATGTAGCACATCTCCCTCTGCCTCGCTCAATCAATATCCCTTGTTGCCAACAACCAATTTCAAAACTCTTATAATCTGCCTTTTGTTCCTGAAACGTTCTTTCTGATTGCTACAACTTAGTCAGGGCTCTCAATTCTGAAGCATGTAATCGAATATTGCATTTCTGATAAAAGTGGTTTTGAAGTGCAAGATAAAATTGAACTGTCTGAGATACAGGTATCCGAACTGGACAATTTACAAATGGTCAGCACAAGCTGTCAAGTTAGTCAGAGATAGCACTGAAACAAACTGTACAACAGCCTTGATCCTAGCAAATACATCTGCTCAATTCCTCACATCAAGTATTTACTGTAATTGAACATTCATCAGAGGAACTAACCAGAGGATTAATGTGAACAAGAATGTGTTCACAATGAACATTGATAACCAATGAATTTAAACTTAATAAGTCATTGTAATTAACAAAATTATTGAGGTGGGATATATCGCCAATGAAAGCACAGCCCCGGAGGAAATGGAGTATTCTCTAAATTATTTTTTTACATATTCTTAAAACATTTCTTGAACTGTGGAGATTTTGCATGCATTGCATAAAGCTAAAACAGCATTCAGTGTGGAAATGCATTTCTATTGAAGAAATTAGTGCAAGTTCATTTTCTTGTTAGCTGCTTTTAATGTATTTAAAAAAAGGTATGAATTAAAAACATGCTTCCGTCTGGAGCTGCCCGCTTTAACGGATGTCTAAGTAAATGTGGGCAGTTTCGTGGAGGGCACTGCTGTCTCACAGATCCAGGTACCCGGGCTCGGTTCCAGCCTCGGGCGACTGTTTGTGTGGAGTTTTCACATTCTCCCCTGTGTCTGTGTGGGTTTCATCCCACAATCTAAAGATGTGCACGTCAGGTGAAGTGGTCATGTTATATTGTCCATAATGTTAGGTGCATCAGTCACCTAATGGGTCTGAGTAGGTTACTCTTCAGAGGATTGGTGTGGACTTGCTGGGCCAAATGGCCCGATACATACTGCAGGAAATCTAATCTAAATGAATGTCACACTTAACTAATGTGAGCAGATTCCTTCCGATAGCTACATTGCAATAATCGGTCAAGTATATTAATTAAAATAAATATTACTCTATTTTCAGTGTTTGAACAAACAATGTGCTCTGTTATCCTCTAGTTCATGTCTTCTGCAAATTTGTGAACTCTGCATATGTCTGAACACATTGACGTAAAATACATTCTCTGCGTTTGCAGCAACTACTCCCATGGTTTTAAGAGAAGATTTCCTACAGTATGGAAACAGGCCATTTGGCCCAACAATTCCATACTGACCCTCCGAACAGTAAGTAGCCCACTCAGACCATTCCCCTTAACTTATATTTACACTTATATGTATGAGTGTATACTTAGATGCACCCTAACCTCCACATCCCTGAACACTATGGCTGTGCTAAATTGCACAATCTTTTGGACTGCGGTAGGAAACCAGACCGCCCGAAGGAAACCAACGCAGACACAGGGAGAATGTACAAACTCCACACAGGCAGTCATCTGAGGGTGGAATTGAATTTGGGACCCTGGCGCTGTGAGGCAGCAGTGCTAACCACTGAGCTATCATGTTGCCCTGCGAATTCATGAGTGGATTATTTTAATTAATTCGAAATTTGGTCTTGGCCACATAATTCACAATAGCAGTTGTTTCCAAAAGAATGACTCTTCAGTTGATAATTTGTTGTAAAATGTAACTATTTATTTAAACGCACTGATTGGGAATACCTAAAGCACTGTGCAGATTAAATAATTCAGTTAATGTTTTATTTTTATCCTGCAAATCCAGTTTAATCAGGGACATAACAATTAATTAACTCTTGTGAAACAATTCACAGCAGTGAAACTGATCTGTCCTTCATAGAATTGAGCAGAATTTCCAAATGGTCTTTGCCAATGATCTTTTCCAGCCTGAAAAATTGTATGTAGTGTATAGCAGAATTGAAAGGTGTTTCTTGATCAATTATGACACAGTCATGGCATTTTTGCTCAAGAGCAAGAACTATTAGAACATTAGACTTTTGATATTCTATTTATATTTCTCTATGGCTTGTAATCTGTTTAAAGACAGACCTTGTAAATGAACTAGACAGTTTAGTTCTCAATTTGGATTGTAAAGCATGGATTAGATTAAGCCTTAATTACTACTTCTAAGTAAAAATGGCGCCCGAAGGTATATGTTTTCCCTTCATTTCCAAAACCTTTGCGATTTAGCTTTCACTTAATATTAGGCTTTATGAAATTTCAACGGGCATGCTGATTGCATTGAATGAGGAACCCTGGAGCAGTTCACTGTCACCAACCATATAAACAGTGCAAAAACAATGTAGAAACCAGAAACTGTTTCCCAAATATAACTAATTTAATATTACCCAAGCACACTCCCTCCTCAACAGAGCAAAGATCACCAAATCACAACACGGTGTGTTTGCAGCAGAACTCGCTCTGCAAACATTTCCAACACAACCAAGAACATGGTGTAACCTCACAAAAAAACAGAAATTGAAATCTAACAAAACTACTCAGAATCAAGCAAACTAATGATTAACTTGAACAGTCATAACAAGAAATAACAAGTCAAAACAGTAGCCTGTCTGTGAGGGGACTTAACACTTAAAGCTGTAACGTTTCCAGCAACAGTTCAATTTATTTCCAACCTGTACACCCTTCCTGATCAGGACAATCTTGTGCAGTCTACAGTAGAGCGGTTGAAGGAATATATTGATTAATCACTTCAAGGTCAAACAAAACTATTTGAATGGACAAATATTACCACATTATAATTTTAAGTTAGTTTCAATTACGTAATCTGATCAATTCTGCAGTTTCAGATTTTAGTCCCAAATTTTATTTTGAATGAGGCTACTCAAAACAAAATTCATTTAGTTTACATTAGAACTTCAGCAAATTGTTTTCATGTGTTTGGCACCAGAGGTCACACCTGCTGAGTTAGACAGCGATTATGTTGGCTTGACTCCTGTTGGAAAAAGGATTCTTAGCAGAGGTACTGGATGGTCTGAGATAGCAATTGAAGACCAATTGAAAAGCTATCACCATCTGCTGCAAGTGTTGGATTCAGCGGAACCCCCACCGTACTAAACAATCAAATTCAGCTACAGCACTGGTTTAATATAAAGTAAAACAGCCTAAGCATAATCTCATCAAATATGCTTCGAAAATGATTCATTCTGGTTTAGTTATAAATGATATTGTTAGAACAGGAAGTAAAAAGCTGGGATTTCTTTGAGCACTTACTCCATTAACCCCATCTAGCGATACCCAAAAGCTTGTGAACAAATTTTGATCTGGAAAAAGCTGCTAACCGCCAAAATTCTATTTAATATCTAAGAGACACAAGTCAGGACAGCGAATTGAGTAGATTTCACTGGCCTCTGTGAGTGGAATTCCAACAAGCACCCAAACATGTCAATCTGCTTTCTTGCACTGAAGTAACCTGATAAGAGATGGTGTTACATACCTCTCTTACAGGTTGTAAGTGAACACAGGCCACCTGCCACAGAATCAGGGACCCTATTACAAACCACAACAGACCTGAACACAATGAGCTCGACACTATCGCGGAGAACACAGCCCACCTGTTTGACAGTGCACAAACCATGTTAGTTATTAACACCTTCCAACAACCAGAGACTGTTCCAGAATGTTTGTACAATAAAAGTAACATTTCAACATTTATCCAATAATACTTTGACAGCAGCTCAGATTTGTTCAAATTCTATGGGAACTGCAGAAGAATAAAACTAGGAATTGCATTGCCATCTATTCACTGTCACTGGATTTCAACCTAGATCTCCCTTCCTCTTAGCCCTGTGAATGTTACTGCACCAGATGATCTTAGTCTGAAATAGATTTAAATGTTTTGAAGTGTATTATGACCGTTGCCAGTGACATTAAAAGCTGATGATAGGTTTTTAAATAATAGGATGCAAAATAATTTCTGCTTCTGCATTGTGCCACTAAACATGTCCCGGATAACTGAGGCACAAAGAAAATATGTAGCACATCTCCCTCTGCCTCGCTCAATCAATATCCCTTGTTGCCAACAACCAATTTCAAAACTCTTATAATCTGCCTTTTGTTCCTGAAACGTTCGTTCTGATTGCTACAACTTAGTCAGGGCTCTCAATTCTGAAGCACCTAATCGAATATTGCATTTCTGATAAAAGTGGTTTTGAAGTGCAAGATAAAATTGAACTGTCTGAGATACAGGTATCCGAACTGGACAATTTACAAATGGTCAGCACAAGTTGTCAAGTTAGCCGGAGATAGCACTGAAACAAACTGTACAACAGCCTTGATCCTAGCAAATACATCTGCTCAATTCCTCACATCAAGTATTTAACTGTCTGAGATACAGGTATCCGAACTGGACAATTTACAAATGGTCAGCACAAGTTGTCAAGTTAGTCAGAGATAGCACTGAAACAAACTGTACAACAGCCTTGATCCGAACAAATACATCTGCTCAATTCCTCACATCAAGTATTTACTGTAATTGAACATTCATCAGAGGAACTAACCAGAGGATTAATGTGAACAAGAATGTGTTCACAATGAACATTGATAACCAATGAGTTTAAACTTAATAAGTCATTGTAATTAACAAAATTATTGAGGTGGGATATATCGCCAATTCAAGCACAGCCCCGGAGGAAATGGATTATTCTCTAAATTATTTTTTACATATTCTTAAAACATTTCTTGAACTGTGGAGATATTGCATGCACTGCATAAAGCTAAAACAACATTCAGTGTGGAAATGCATTTCTATTGAAGAAATTAGTGCAAGTTCATTTTCTTGTTAGCTGCTTTTAATGTATTAAAAAAAAGGTATGAATTAAAAACATGCTTCCATCTGGAGCTGCCCGCTTTAACGGATGTCTAAGTAAATGTAGGCAGTTTCGTGGAGAGCACTGCTGTCTCACAGATCCAGGTACCCGGGCTTGGTTCCAGCCTCGGGCGACTGTTTGTGTGGAGTTTTCACATTCTCCCCTGTGTCTGTGTGGGTTTCCTCCCACAATCTAAAGATGTGCACGTCAGGTGAAGTGGTCATGTTATATTGTCCATAATGCTAGGTGCATCAGTCACCTAATGGGTCTGAGTAAGTTACTCTTCAGAGGATCGGTGTGGACTTGCTGGGCCAAATGGCCCGATACATACTGCAGGAAATCTAATCTAAATGATTGTCACACTTAACCAATGTGAGCAGATTCCTTCCGATAGCTACATTGCAATAATCGGTCAAGTATATTAATTAAAATAAATATTACTCTATTTTCAGTGTTTGAACAAACAAAGTGCTCTGTTATCCTCTAGTTCATGTCTTCTGCAAATTTGTGAACTCTGCATATGTCTGAACACATTGATGTAAAATACATTCTCTGCGTTTGCAGCAAATACTCCTATGGTTTTAAGAATAGAGTTCCTACAGTATGGAAACAGGCCATTTGGCCCAACAATTCCACACTGACCCTCCGAACAGTAAGTAGCCCACTCAGACCATTCCCCCTAACTTATATTTACACTTATATGTATAAGTGTATACTTATATGCACCCTAACCTCCACATCCCTGAACACTATGGCTGTGCTAAATTGCACAATCTTTTGGACTGCGGTAGGAAACCAGAGCGTCCGAAGGAAACCAACGCAGACACAGGGAGAATGTACAAACTCCACACAGGCAGTCATCCGAGGGTGGAATTGAATTTGGGACCCTGGCGCTGTGAGGCAGCAGTGCTAACCACTGAGCCATCATGTTGCCCTGCGAATTCATGAGTGGATTATTTTAATTAATTTGAAATTTGGTCTTGGCCACATAATTCACAATAGCAGTTGTTTCCAAAAGAATGACTCTTCAGTTGGGGAACACCTAAAGCACTGTGCAGATTAAATAATTCAGTTAATGTTTTATTTTTATCCTGCAAATTCAGTTTAATCAGGGACATAACGATTAATTAACTCAAGTTACTTGTGAAACAATTCAAAGCAGTGAAACTGATCTGTTCTTGATAGAATTGAGCAGAATTTCCAAATGGTCTTTGCCAATGATCTTTTCCAGCCTGAAAAATTGTATGTAGTGTACAGCAGAATTGAAAGGTGTTTCTTGATCAATTATAACACTGTCATGGCATTTTTGCTCAAGAGCAAGAACTATTAGAACATTAGACTTTTGAAATTCTATTTATATTTCTCTATGGCTTGTAATCTGTTTAAAGACAGACCTTGTAAATGAACTAGACAGTTTAGTTCTGAATTTGGATTGTAAAGCATGGATTAGATTAAGCCTTAATTACTACTTCTAAGTAAAAATGGCGCCCGAAGGTATCTGTTTTCCCTTCATTTCTAAAACACACTCCCTCCTCAACAGAGCAAAGATCACCAAATCACAACACGGTGTGTTTGCAGCAGAACTCGCTCTGCAAACATTTCCAACACAACCAAGAACTTGGTGTAACCTCACCAAAAAACAGAAATTGAAATCTAACAAAACTACTCAGAATCAAGCAAACTAATGATTAACTTGAACAGTCATAACAAGAAATAACAAGTCAAAACAGTAGCCTGTCTGTGAGGGGACTTAACACTTAAAGCTGTAACGTTTCCAGCAACAGTTCAATTTATTTCCAACCTGTACACCCTTCCTGATCAGGACAATCTTGTGCAGTCTACAGTAGAGCGGTTGAAGGCATATATTGATTAATCACTTCAAGGTCAAAACAAAATTATTTGAATGGACAAATATTACCACATTATAATTTTAAGTTAGTTTCAATTACGTAATCTGATCAATTCTGCAGTTTCAGATTTTAGTCCCAAATTTTATTTTGAATGAGGCTACTCAAAACAAAATTCATTTAGTTTACATTAGAACTCAGTTTTTTTTTAAAAAGTCAGTGCATTAAAAACTCGTTTCCATTTCATTTTTCACACTTCCGTGTTTCTGACTTAAGTTGGTTTTCAGACAGTTACAAACAGATGTAATGTTTTCAATCAAGCAGAGAAAAATATGTCATGAGTTTAACAAATCCAGAAATGATTAATGAAAAACAAAGAACTTCACAAATATTGGTAATGAAAAGTAATCCAGAGAGACTATCTCCTCACCAGAAAGAAAACACCAATTACAGAAAGCATGAAAACGCAGATCAAGTCCACAAATTGAATAAGAATCCAATCAACTCAATTCAACAGAATCAAGGAAAATAAAATCAGAATGCAATCAACTCAAAACAACAGATTTAAATGAATGATAATCAGAATCCAAGCAATTCAATTCAACAGAATCAAATAAAACAATTTCAAAAGCCAATCAACACAATTCAACAAAACCAAGTAAAACAAACTCAGAATCTAATAAAAACAGAATGAAATATAGCACAGCAGGAAAATTTTCTGACAGTTTCTAACCTGCTTGCCATCAACAAAATTAACAAAATAAATGAGAAAATATAACCATAGTAAGAACATTATACGGGGAATATATGCAAGAAATGAATAATGATATTTTAACATATTTTAATCATGTTTGGTAATATTTCAAATATCTTTAAATTCTTAGCATTTGTTGCTGATAATAAAACACACAGTCAGGGTGTCACTGACATTAAACATTATTTATACCTGACTGATTAAGAGACATTAGGTGCTTCAAGTAACCCAGCCACACAGAATGCCCATCTGATCCAAAAAAAGAGATACACCGAGCAACTGACTCCATCATCACCATTGTAACTATTTGCTGAGCCTTAACTGGTCTATAAATCAGTCTGAACAAAAATCAATCCGAACTAAACCAAACTCAGCACAGAATCTGAGTTTCATTTAATTCAGAAATTAGTCACATGAATAGAATGTTTTTTAAACAGTCACTAAGAAAGTTCAAAGTTCTTACCTGAAGTCACTGTCACCATGGTCCCTTGGCCCCAGTCAGCAAGATAGTCACCCCAACTATCTTGCACAGTAATAGATGGCGGTGTCTTCGATCTTCAGGTTCCCCATGTCCAACGCGAAAATGTTGTTTGAAGTGTCTTTGGACGCAGTAAATCGACCCTTAATCGCTGTTGCATAGTTATTGCTGTTTGAATTATAGTAGTTCAGCAGCCACTCCAGACCCTGTCCGGGAACCTGTCGGACCCAGCTCATCCAGTAGCTGCTAAGATCGAACCGCTGGTTTTACAGGTCAGTTTCAGGCTGCCTGCGGGACGGCCAGTCTCTGCCTCTGGCTGGGTCAAAACAACCCCCGACTGGACACCTTTAAAAAGAAAACAAATAAACCATGAGCATTAATGCTGATGAAATGATAGCTGTGTCTTTTACATTCCTGCGGTAGACTAACATTGAGACAGTCACAAAGAGAGACTTGAATAAAAATCACTCACATGATAAGAAAGTCAGTAACAAACTGAGAAAAAGTGTCGACACAATCATTCTGATAACTTGTGGGAAACGGTTCTGTCAAGATCTTTCTAAACAGAGCCGACGCAGGAGTGTTGAATAACGGTTTAGTGCCCAGGATTTATATGGCCATCGGAAGGGGCAGACTTACAGCTTCCGCCTGTTGGTATCCTGCTGGAGGCTGAGACTGGATCCTGGTATCAGCTTGCACAGCCCGAACACATGGGATCATGTCTTTACATGAGGATCTGCTTAAACATGGACACATACACATCTTGGGATATTTGTTTTGCTGAATAGCTTCTTTGGAAGTACATTTGAGTAGCTTCAGGTCTGTTTCACATGATAGTTGCATGTATTTTGTTTTAAAAAAAACAAATTCAACTGGGAGTTAGCTCCCTTTATTTCTACATTCATTCACAAGCAGATAAAACTAAAGATAAAGTTCAAACATATTACTAGCTAATAAAACAGAGGAGCTTTTCTTCCCTGGATACTGCAAGTCTCTGACGCACTACAAAATAACATGTAATTCATATGAAACATTTCAGAATTCAATTTAGGCAACTGAATACAGAGCGTGTCCAAAGTGATTATATTTAGAATATTCAATTAGAAGTTAACTCCCTTAAATCCTACATTCCACCACAAGCAGATAAAGCTAAAAAGAACTTCAATAATATTATTAGCCAACAAAATGAATGACTTTATTTGCTGTCACTCAAAGTCTCTCACACATTACAAAATAGCATACCATTTCTAATCTGCGTTTCTAAATTCATTTTAGGCAACCTAATATGGAGCATGTCTAAAGTGATTATGTTCAGAATGTGAGTGTATGTCACTAAACAGTTTGGACCCGGAGATTAGAAGCACCTCCTTACATTGCAGAATGTCTCTCCTTGCATTTTTTTTTCAAATTGCTCCGACACTAAAATGCACAGTAAAGGAAAGCTGTGTGCCTGAGAAACAAAATATGAGTCCGCAGTGATACATAACACCGAGGTAAACTTTTGAAAGAGCATCTAATGAACTAGAACAAGACAGCCCATAAGTTCTTTTTTTAAATCCTCAACGTCTAAACCATTGCATGTAACAATCTGGGTACACCAGGAGTGTTTGGTTAAATTAGAGAGTATTACAGTAATAATTACCACGAATTGTAGGTTATAAACAGTACATTTCTCTGCCCACTGATAACTCTGACAGGGCAGTTAACTCATAAAAATCAGCAAATATTCGCTGTTACACTACACCAGTGTTAACCATGTATAAAGTGCTCACTCAGTTTTAATGAGATGCATGATTCAGAGAATGGTGTAACAAGTGATGTGAGTTTGAACCAGTTCAATTTTGTTAATTTACTTTGAGATGATAACAAATGTTACTGCAATGTGGGATTTTGGATCCATTAACTTCATATTCAGGAGCTTTAAAGATACTCAGTAAACAGGCTGAACTAACCAGAACGTCACTGCATTCAATGTCCTGTTTTCTGATAGTCATACAGTGAATGCTGGATTCAGTGTCCTTCCTTTTTAAAGAAGAAATGCCAAGTGTTATGTGTCCATTGTGAGTAAATGGGAAAATATAGTTTGTTTGATAGGATTTTACTTTAGTTGATTCAGTTTCCCTTTAATCGGCCAGATACAATAGTTGGCAGCAATGTGGGTGGCACAGTGGTTAGCACTGCTGCCTCACAGCGCCACAGACCCGGGTTCAATTCCCGCCTCAGACGACTGACTGCGTGGAGTTTGCACATTCTCCCCAAGTCTGCATGGGTTTCCTCCGGATGCTCCGGTTTCCTCCCACAGTCCAAAGATGTGCAGGTCAGGTGAATTGGCCATGCTAAATTGCCCGTAGTGTTAGGTAAGGGGTAGATGTAGGGGTATGGGTGGGTTGCGCTTCGGCGGGGCGGTGTGGACTTGTTGGGTGGAAGGGCCTGTTTCCACACTGTAAGTAATCTAATCTAATCTAATTTTAAGATGACTGCAGAAAAGGTCCTGGAGTTCCCAGTTTCATTTACTGGAAGCAGGTGGAGTTTCTGCAGTCGATCAGAGATATTTTGTCTCACTGTTGACCAGTTGGTGGAAAGCCAACTGAAAACCAAAACCACCGCCTCCGCAGAAACAAATCGACTCAGCAACAATGCTGGAGAAAAGTTTATTTTTCAGTTATGTAACTTGGAGAACTAGTCCCTCCTCTCATTGAAGGAAATATTCGCAGAGTCTCAGACACAACCTTAACATCAACAGCTCATTCAAGGATCACTACAGCACTGTTTAATATTGAGAAAAACTGATCAATAGTCATAGAGTCATGGAGTGATACAGCATGGTTACAGACCCCTCGATCCACCCAGTCCATGCCAGTCCTAATCCCAAACTAAACTAATCCCACCTGTGTGTACTTGGCCCATATCCTTCCAAACATTTGATAGTCATTTACTTAACCAAATGTTTGTAATTATCCACCACTAGATCATCCCACACACAAACCATTCTCTGTGTAAAAAGTTGTCTCTGATATCTTTTTAAAACATTTTCTCCTCTCATTGTAAAAACATGTTCCCTGTTGTTGAAATCCCCCATCATAGCGAAAATACGCCACTGTCTTAGTCAAAAATTGAAAACAATCCCAGCTCCAAACATTTACAAAATATCACTATGGATCTTCCTCGAGTCCAAAAAAGATTGTCCCCTTTGATCAATGATTTGTAAAATTTACTCGCATATCTACTGTGATAGACGTTTTCAAACAACTTCTTAAGTGCAAATGGTTCACAACAATCGGATTAAAGTAACATTTCGTGCACTACCCCACACACAAAAAAAACAAGTATGTTAACATGATTTGCTCTGAGGAAGTCTACGATGGATTCTTTTATCAAACAAAATCATTTCCAATGTTGTGAGCGCTCGTCTATCTTCTGTGCAATGGTCTGAATTTTAAGTTGTGTCTGATTGCAGATGAAACTGGCTGATCTGGGTAAAAATACAGTTTGTGCCTTTCACATTGTTAATGTATATTGCTGACATTAGTTGAATAAAGAGATGTTGTCCCGGGCATCGTCTGGCACCATTAATTAGACCATTAATTTCCACATCGCTAGCCGTAGGGTCAGGTGGAGTTTATTGATATGTGATATTTTTGAAACGAAAGCTTCGTACATTTCCAGTATGAATCATGTTAATTAGAGCCATTCACCTTTCCACTCATGGCTTTATAAACTTGTATGAGGTCACCCCCCAAACTCTCACCCTCCAGTGAAACAAGTTCCAGTCTATCTGGATTTCCAACAGTGATTCTCTTCCCTCACATTCTGCTGTGAAAGATCCTCCTGCCACCCCAGGTCCACAGACAGTGTCCCTTGATACCAGTTCAAAGAAATGAAAGGAACTTCTCCCACCATATTTTTCAATTTTCTTTGGCTTCAAACACCATAAAAAATAAATGTTCATGTCATTGCTGATTTATGGGAGAATTCCGATTACACAATATCTGCTGAAATACCTGCAGTACCATCCTGAATCTGGTTCCCAGGTTCACCTGTTGCTCACAAATGCAACCAGACATCAGGGAACAATGAACATCGCCCACACCCAACCCTCCACCCTGCCCGTCTGTACATTCCACTTTGTGAAATCAGTGTTATCAATAATCAGTTAAAAGAAAGTTTTTTTTTAAACTTTCTTAATTCATGTTGCTGATGCTGAATAAAGGTATGTTGCTGTCAGCATTTCGGGGGAACATGTCTGCATTTTTTTTCATGTCAGTTTACAATGATATTAAGTCAAGAATAGTCAAAATGTCCTGAGAAACAACGTTTAGAAATGGGCCTCTTAGCTCCTCAGGGCTGTACCAACTGTTTGAGTTTTGATACAGTTCTGCCCCTACTTTTTCCCCATAAACCAGGATTTACAGCATTGGAGAACATATCTATGTTGATAATGGATTAGACCCTACACAATGTTCTCGAACGTTTACAGTGCTATCACCTGCAGGGTTATGGACAACATGCTATAAATGGGGTGTTGGCTGGAAGGCTCTGTCTTCACGTGATACAGGTGCGATGGGCGAAGTGATCTCTCTCTGTCGTGAAAACGTTCTACTACTCTAAATTCATCTTTCCTACTTTGTCTCATTCAGAGGCTCTAATTCACATGATTCATACCGGAAATATTCCAAGCATTCGTTTCAATGAGGTCAATACACTCCACCTGATTCTCCGGCTAGTGATGTGGAAACTAATGATCTAATTAATGGTGCCAGAAGATGCCTGGGACAGCATCACTTTATTCAACTAAAGTTAGCAATATACATTAACAATGTGAAAGGCACAAACTGTACTTTTACCCAGATCAGCCAGTTTCATCTGCAGTCAGACACAAAATTCAGGCCATTGCACAGAAGATAGACGAGCCCTCACAACATTGGAAATGATTTTGTTTGATAAAAGAATCCATCGCAGACTTGCTTAGAGCAACTCGTGAATATTGCTTGACTTCTTTTTGTGTGGGGTAACACATGAAATGTTACTGTATTCCGACTGATGTGAACCATTTGCACTTCAAGTTATTTGAAAACGTCCTTCACAAAAGGTATGTGAGTAAATTTTAGAAATCATTGATCAAAGGGACAATTTTTTTTGGATTCAAGGAAGATCCATCGTGATAGCTTGTAAATATTTGGAGCTGTGATTGCTTTAAATTCTTAACTAAGACATTGGCATACAGTGCACAACTTCACAATTTGCTATAACATGAAACTCACAACCACTGTGAACCTGGAAGGCGATGGTTCAGAATTTAACAAGGACCTCGCAAGGTTCGTGGATGGACCAACAAATGATTCATGAAAATTAACAAAGGCATTTCTGAAATGACTAATTTAGCTTGGAAGAATGTAGACACACAAATTCACATCTCTGTTTGCATTTCAATATACTATAAATTACTTTTCTATTATATCCTAAAATACTTGTGTCTTTGTTCATATTTAATACACTCTATCTTGTTCCGGTGTTAAGATAGTTTCTTTATTTATTTCAGTGAAGACTGTATGCAGTATTCTTGCTTCAGTATTGACCAAAATCGGTTTGGTGCCAGCTAAGTTCACTTGAGCTGCTTTTTCAGGAAGTGAATCTCTCCACCTGTTATGTCAAAAGAATCTGTTCATGCTTAGATCAAAATAAATCCTGTTAATATCATCCCAAATTCAGGCTCGGTTATTTTGTATTTATTCATTGGAAATGAACAGAATATGACCGGCCTGTTCTTGGTGGAGTGGGAGAGGGAGTTAAAGTGGTCAGCCACGGGGCCGTGGGGTTGGTTGGCACGGGTGTCCCAGAGATGGTCTCTGAAATGATCCGCAAGTTAGTGTCCTGTCTCCCTGATGTAGAGGAGACCACATCAGGTGGAACAGCCACAGTGGATGACATTTGTGGAAGTATAGATACATTTCTCTGGGATGTGGTAGGATCATTTGGGGCCTTGTCGGAGGTGAGGGGGGAGTTGTGGGGGCAGGTTTTGCACTTCCTGTGGTGGCAAGGGAAGGTGACAGGGGTGGGGAGTGGGTTGGTGGAGAGGCATGGACCTGACGAGTGAGCCGCGGAGGGAATGGTGTCTCCGGAATGCAGATAGGGGTAGGGAGGGAAATATACCCCGAGTGATGGGGTCTGTTTACAGGTGGTGGAAGCAGGGGAGGATGATATGATGTATGCAAGGTTGGTGCGTTGGAAGATGAGGAACAGGAGGGCTCCCTGTTGCGATTGGAGGGATGGGGTTCAAGGGCATCGTCGACCACATGGGAGCGGAAATTGCAGTCGTTGAAAAAGGAGGTTATCTGGGATGTGTTATGGTTGAACTGGTCCTCCTGGGAGCAGATGCAGTGGAGGCAGAGGAATTGACAATAAGGGATGGCACTTTTACAGGAGGTCGGGTGGGAGGTGTGTCGTCCAGGTAGCTGTGGGAGTCAGTGGGCTTGTCGTAAATGTTTAGTCGGTCACTGGAGATAGAGGTGGAGAGGTCTAGGAAAGGGAGGGAGGTGTCCGAGATGGTCCCTGTGAAGTTTAGGTCAGGGTGGAAGGCCTTATTAAAGTTGATGAACTGTTCAACCTCCTAGTGGTAGCATGAGATGGCGTTGACACAGTCATCAATGTAGCAAAGGTAAAGGTGGGCAATGATACCGGTGTAGCTGTGGAAGATTGACTGCTCCACATATCTGACGAAGAGGCAGGCATAGTTGGGGTCCATACAGGTGTCCATGGCTACCCCTTTGGTTTGGAGGAAGTGGGAGGATTGAAAGGAAATGTAGTTGAGGTTGAGCATGTACTGCTTGGGTTGGCGTGACAGGAAGAAACGGAGGGCTTCGAGGCCGACATCATGGTGTTTGGATGCGTACAGGGCCTGGACATTCTGTTCATTCTGGGGCTTATCAATAGATTGCAGTTATTAAGGAACTGCAATGGCAATGGCTGGGAACTCGGAGAAACCAATGTTTAAGTCTTCTGCTTGAAGCAAATTTTGACCAGAACATTTAAACACCACAAAGCTCACTGTAGGAAATGCCAGTGCTGCAACTTTTAATAATATTTGAAACTTTGTTAAAAATAGGGATTTTTAGTCATAGTTTCTGAAATAATCAGGAAAATAATTAGCAGGTGAAAGGAGCTAAATGACAATGTGTAGTTTCACTCATAAACCTATGTGTAAAAATAGAAAACTTGGGGGAAGTTAATAAGTAAATCTAAGAAACA
>NC_057720.1:90668993-90723714 GCF_004010195.1 Chiloscyllium plagiosum | reverse complement strand
ACTTAACTTTAGGGAATGAAGTCGACCCATTGGGCAAAACATCAATGGTGAAGCACTTTGCAGACAATGATCATAAATCTGCTGGATTCCAGATTGTTCTGAAAATGGATAGAAATTGGCCCAACATTCTGAAGGGGGAAGCACAATGTTAATAAGATCAGGTAGTGATTTGACCAGAGTGGACTGGAAGCTGGCACTTAGTGGTAAATCTAAATCAGAGCAATGTGACACATTTAAGAAAGAAATAAGAAAAGCACAGGGAGGAGATTTCCCAGGAAGCCACTGCCTGGGACCAAGAATGAAGTAGGCTCTGGACACCAAAGGGCATGGAGGGGGAGATAAAGAGAAACAAGGGAGGCTTCCGGTCTATACTGAAATCTGAAAACAATCGAAACTAGTATGTAGTAAAGAACGTGCAAGAGGGAGTTTGAAAGAAAGAGGTATTAGGAGAGCAAAAGGGACCATGAGAAAATAATAACAGTCAAAATAACGGAAAATATTTTTAAAAGTTACAGGCTCATTCATAATAAAAGAACAATTCAGGAAACAGTAATGCCCATTAAGTGTTATTATTGGTGTGGAGCCGGAGGATTAGGTTGTGGTCGAAACGAATGTGTTGTGTCAGTGTTCGCTAGTAAGAGGGACAATGTGGGGACAGAAATTGTGGAGGAGTGTTGTGATGTACTTTCAGAAATTAGGACACATGATGTGATGTTCTGTGTTGTCTTCTGGTTGAAAAGCGGTTATATTTCCAGGGCAGATGAAATGTATCGCAAGCTGTTGAGCGATGCAAAGGATAATATAGTTGGGTCGCTGGCAATAATTTAGAATTCCTGTCTGGCCACAGCAGTTGTGCCAAGTGAGTGTAGATCAGCCAACGTTGCACTGTTATGCAGGATGAAGGAAGGGATAAACAATGCTATCACACATCCGTCAAGCTAGTCTCCGGTAGGGAAATTATTAGAACTCTTGAGAAGCGGAAGTGGTCTTCCTTTGGAAGATCAATCAACAATTTTCAGCATAGTTTTATTGACAGGAAAGCATGTCTTAACAATTTGATGGTAATTTTCAGAGAGATAATTCGATGTCCGGATGATAGCAATAATCATAGTCAATGGGATCCGAGTTAATTTGACAGATTGGATCCAGAACTGTCTGAGTGGTGGGAGCAGGGGATAATGGTCATTGGGTGTATGCATGACTGGAAATCAATGCCTCGTGGTGTTCTGAAGGGACTGGTGTTGATTTTCTTGCTGGTTCTCTTATATACCAATGATTGAGCCTCGAATGTAGGAGGGTTAACCAGTAAACTCACAATTGGAAGGAAAATTGCCATGTTGGTAAGTCATGAGCATAACAGCTTTAGATTGCAGAAGGATAGACAAGGATTGGTTATATGTGAAGAGAAGCTGCAAATGGAAATCATTCTGGATAAGTGTAATGTGATGTAATTCGGCAGAAGAAACTGCGAGATATTACGTTTTGAATGGTAGAAGCCTGGAAAGGACTAAGAATCTTTGGTATACATACCCACCGATACCCTGTAGTACTGTGTCGTCTGGACAAAGAGGCTAAGAAGGTGAAGAAGGTATTTGCTTTTATTAGCCGAGACATTGACAATGAAGAGTAGGGAGATGATACTGGAACTTCATAAAACACAGGTTAGGCCATACTGAAGCGTTGTGTGCATGTTACCGAAGGGCTTACAGTGTTATACATTGGGTGCTGTTTGCTGTTCTGGTGAATTGTGCTGTTTCAGTGACAATGTTTACAAGAAAATCTAAGGTAGCGAACAAGTACAGTGCTGGGTCCTCTACTTTTTGGCATTTACATAAATGATTTGGATGCGAGCATAAGAGATACAGTAAGTAACTTTGCAGATGACACCAAAATTGGAGGAGTAGTGGACAGCGAAGAGGGTTACCTCAGATTACAACAGGATCTGGACCAGATGGGCTAATGGGCTGAATAATGGCAGATGGAGATTAATTCAGACAAATGCGAGGTGCTGCATTTTGGGAAAGCAAATCTTAGCAGGACTTATACACTTAATGTTCAGGTCCTAGGGAGTATTGCTGAACAAAGAGAACTTGGAGTGCAGGTTCACAGCTCCTTGAAAATGGAGTTGCAGATAGATAGGATAGTGAAGACGGCGTTTTGGTATGCTTTCCTTTTTTAGTCAGAGTATTGAGTACAGGAGTTGGGAGGTCATGTTGCAGCTGTACAGGACATTGGTTGGGCCACTGTTGGAATATTGCGTGCAATTCTGGTCTTCTTCCTATCGGAAAGATGTGGTGAAACTTGAAAGGATTCAGAAAAGATTTACACAGTGTTGCCAGGGTTGGAGGATTTGAGCTATAGGGAGAGTCTGAACAGGCTGGTGTTGTTTGCCCTGGCGCGTCGGAGGCTGAGGGGTAACCTTATAGAGGTTTATAAAATTATGAGGGGCCTGGATAGGGTAAATAGGCAAAGTATTTTGCCTGGGGTCGGGGAGTCCAGAACTAGAGGGCATAGGGATAGGGTGAGAGGGGAAAGATATAAAAGAGACCTAACGGGCAACTTTTTCACACAGAGGGCAGTACATGTATGGAATGATCTGCTAGAGGAAGTGGTGGAGGCTGGTACAATTGCAACTTTTAAGAGGCATTTGGATGGGTATATGAATAGGAAGGGTTTGGAGGGATATGGGCTGGGTGCTGGCAGGTGGGACTAGATTGGGTTGGAGATCTGGTCGGCATGGACAGGTTGGACCGAAGGATCTATTTCCATGCTGTACATCTCTATGACTCTATGAATGTGATTATATTGAAGGCAGCATTGATGAGATGTGCCAGGATCTTGCCTGGTTTGGAGAGTTTTAGTTATGAAACTAGATTACAAAGACGGGGGTTTTCCTTGGAGCAGAGGAGAATTAGGGAGAAGATTATCATGATGTCTGGAATTATTTTAGGCATAGACAGGTTAAACTGTATGAAACCTTTCCCCTTGATGGAGAGATCAATGCCTCAGGAGCACAGGGTGAAGGTAAGGCCAGGAGGTTTAGGGTGGATCTCAGGAGAAAACAAAATCAAACAAAGAGTGGTGTGAGTCTGGAGCTCAGTGCCTATAATTCGTGTACAGACTGAGCCCCTCATAATAAGTATGAAGAATTTAGATGCATCCTTGCCAAGGCAAGTCAGAGAAGGCAATGAATCAAGTGCTGGCACATGAGACTGGAATAGTTAGGTGGCGTGGAAAGGATGGACCAAAGGGCCTTATTCCTATGCTGTATAAGGTGATTCTGTGAAAACGGTTATAAGTAATGCCTTATTCGTGTTAATCACAGATGCTCTGTTTATCTCAGTTCCCACAACACTTACCTGGACATGGCATTTATTTGCTCTTGTGTGACCCGCTGTGTTGAACCTCACATTAGGTTTTGCTGGGGCAATCTACCACTGACTCGGGCTGGGTTAACTGGCTGCTCAGGGTGTAGGTTCCCTTCTTGTTTCTCACTGATGGGTAAGTCTTCAGTCCAGTCGTGAATAGTTCCCCACCTTTTTTCCAGGTTACCTTGGTGACGTCAGGGGAACAGTCCATCGCGAAACAACCAAAGATCACAGAACTGATTTTGTGGTCCTGACAGGAGGAGACCAGGCCATAAAGCGTGGGGGGTGACGGTGTCTCTACAATAGAATGACCAATTGAGCATGTTAGTTTCTGTTAATTTGACATTATCAGTTACTCAAATGTATCCTCAGCTGTAAACGTTTGCCAGTATGCTCCCGCTGAGGTCTACAGCATAATTGGAATTTGTTTTGTTTTATACCAGTTGCTGATCATGATCATTTGTTCCCTCTTCAGAAACATGCCTTCTGCGTTGACCATTACCATATAGTTTAGGAAGAAGAACATCCTGATCCCACCCCGGTAACTATTTGAAGATCTCACCAACTGACAATTTCACTGGATTGCAAGTGAAGAGCAGAGACATTTCACAAAATACAAACCAAGGAAATGCAGATTCATCGAAATTCTAGAGTGTGTGCAAACAGGCCATTTGGCCCAACAAGTCCACACCCACCCTCTGAAAATTAACCTATTCCCCTACCCTATTACACTACATTTAACCCTGACTCATGCAATTAACCTCCCAATCCCTGAACTCAACATAACCAATTCACTCCAGCTTGCCCATCTTTGGACTCTGGGAGGAAACCCACACAGACATGGGGAGAAAGTGAAAACTCCACACAGACCATCACCCGAGGCTGGAATCGAACCGGAGTCCCTAATACTGTGAGGCAGCAATGCTAACCATGGAACCAGCGTGCCGCCCCAATAGGTACCGTGCTGCTGGGAATCAGAAACAAAACAGAAATTGTTGGAAATACCCAACAGCTGTCAGTACCTCCAGAGACAAATCAGAGTGAATCAGGTCCAGTGAGCCTTCCTCACTTATCAATGCAAGGCAGAATGTTCTGTCTGGGAGGAAGGTCACTACAGCAGCAGCACAGACAGGAACTGAGCACTGGGTGACTGGGAGGATTGCTGTCGCAGCTGACCTCATGCCAATTATCGGGAAATTGAAACTTCTTATTCACAAGTAACTGAATTTCAAGGCCTCTGAAAGATAGAGGACCATTAAAGTTCAGAGACTTTGGACTGTTACAGCTGAGTATTTACGTAAATATGATTTGAGAAATGAACAAGTAATCTTTAACATTAATAACTATCAAACTAACACGCAGTTCACCACCTAACCTCATCTCTCGGACTAACCACTGCACTTACTCTCTGTTTAGACCTAAATTTCCACTCACATTGACAAATCCTACCCTGCTACGCACCCATTCATGCCCGGAACACACAATCCCTATCACAAGAAACACATCCAAGGCAATCCATTTTGGTAGAATGGATGAGTAGAGAGATCTCAGTGTCCATGTACATAGATCCCTAAAAGTTGCGAGTCAGGTTGATAGGGTTGTTAAGAAGGCACACTTTGTGTTGGCTTTCATCGAAAAAGGGACTGAGTTTCAGAACCACGAGGTTAGTCTACAGCTGTACAAACTCTGGTGTGGCCGCACTTGGAGTATCGTGTATTGTTCTGGTCATCACCTTATAGGGAGAATGTGGAAGCTTTGGAAGAGTTCAGAGGAGGTTTACCAGGATGTTGCTTGGTATGGTCATAAGTTTTTATGAGGAAAGGATAAGGGTCTTGAGGCTGTTTATGTTTGAGATTTCTGTTTCAGGAAAGGGCTGATAGTTAGAGGTTGTTTCGTTACTCAGAGGGTAGTAGGGGCATAGAACGCACTGCTTGCAACAATAGTACACTCGCCAACTTTAAGGGCATTTAAAATGTCATTGCATAAACATATGAATAAAAATGGAATAGTGTAGAATAGGTAGGCTTCAGATTGGTTCCACCAGGACGGCTGAAGGGCCTGCACTGCAGTGCAATGTTCTATCTTCTATATTCAAGATGGACATATGATCTCAATTCCTTTCACTCATTCCCCTCCTGCCACCCTGCACCTGGTCCATGGTGAATCTGGACCTGACTGGACCTGGCACCGTAATATTCACAACGTCTGACAGAAGCCCACTACCCGAGACATGACCTCAGCCCTTGGTCACAGACCTCTCATCTTACCCAAGTCAACCTGTGCACATTGCATCCTAGCTCCTTTCACATCTGTGCTTTACCACCTACCATTTTGCCAGACTCCGAGCTTTGCATTTTGACATCACGTCCACCTGTCACTTCATTACAGTGACCTTCCACCCCTGAACCATTGTGGGACTCTGCCCACCTCTACACTAACAAGCCTGGCACCCTGCTGATCTCTCCACAAACCAGCCTGGCAAAGACAGACCTCCTGCATTTCAGCTCAAACTACCCCTGATCTACCAAGCACAATCGACCAAATTATCCTGTGACCATTACCATTTACCTTGATGCCACCTTGCCAGACAGGGTTCATGCAAGCTTACCCAGTAGCCAGCCAACACCACACAGCCTACCAGCCCAAACTCTCCCACATTCCCAATTTAGCCCCGCACTTGCTCACCACCTTGAACGTTGGCCTACTCCACCATAAAGTCAGTGAGTCATAAAGTCATATAGCACAGAAACAGTTCCTTTAATCCAGCTCATCCATGCTGACCAGAGTTCCCAAATTAAACTAATTTCACTTGCCTGCCGTTGGCCCATATCCATCCAGACCTATCCAGTTCCTGTAGCTGTTTAAATGTCTTCTAAATGTTGTACCTATCTCTGCATTTACCACTTCCTCTGGCAGTTCATTCCAATGTTTTGGACAGTTCCAACATGAAGCCCTAACTCTTGCACTCAGTTCTCTGACCAATGAAGGTACATGTGCCAAACACCTTCAACATACTAGCTACTTGAGACAACGCTTTCAAGAATCTATGAGTCTGAACCCACAGGGCCCTGTGTTTAACATCACTATCCAGTGCCCTACCATTACCTCTGTAAGTTGTGACCTGATTTATCTTCTCGTATTCACTTAAGTTAATTTCCATCTGCCACTCTTCAACCCATTGGCCCAGCTGATCAAGATCTCATTGTACATTTAGATAACTTTCACTGCCAATTATACCACCCATTTCGGCGTTATGCGCCAATGTACAAATGATGCTCCATTCAATGATTTCATGGCTTTCAACCAATATTGTACCCTGACTTTCTCCCACATATCCGTAGCATTTTTTTTAAGGATTGAAGGAACCTATCTCCTTCTTGAAATCATTTAATGTTTTGACCTCAATCAATCAATCTCTGTGGCAGTGAATTTCAAAGGTTCATCATTCTTTTGTTTAACAATAAACAATCAGGTTCAATGTTATCGGTGTGTTGGGAAAATTGATGAGCAACAAGATTTATGATGATCCCAAGAATGGAATAGTATTCTAGAGAGGCTGAGGTGCCCTCTTCAGCTTCCATTTCGCATGCTGACATGTCCCTTCGGCAGCATGTTCCAAAACTGTGATCTTTGAGGATAAGGGCGCACATGTATGTAAATGCTTCAAATGAAAGCTTTCATCCAAATCAGACTTCAACTTGACTCTCAACTATATCCCTGCTCCTTTACTCTTCATCGATCACAGCCATGGGACTCATTTCCTAACAGAGCTGTGAATGTGCTAATACCACACAAACTTCAGCAATTCAAATAGGCTGATGACAACTGGTTTCCCAAGGCGATATAAAAAGTCTGACACTTCCACACCTGTCTAGAGATTCAAATAAACACTAGAAGAATTGAAAATTATTTGAGGCACTTGTGTGTCTCCACAAGATGCCATGGTTTCCTTCTGTGTCATTGACTGTGTCTTCACTGAATGAACAGAGCTATTTCTTAATCATATAATAGGAATGAAGCTTCCCTCATTTTTAGCAAGGCAATCACATATTATATTTCTTTATTCCAGGGAAGTATAGTGTTAAATTAATGGAATATGATCATTCGGATGTTTCAATCGGAAATTGTCTTTCATGAGCAATTAATTCCAGGCTCATTGTGTCACTTAAAATACTCACAGAAATGTCTTTCAGAAATGGTGTCTCCCTTTGTTGCTGCTCCTCGGATGCTGCCTGAACTGCTGTGCTCTTCCAGCACCACTAATCCAAAATCTGGTTTTCAGCATCTGCAGTCATTTATTTTTATCCTTTGTTATGGGCAGTCGAATCAGTAAATCTGGGATAGTTTTTGCTTGTTAATCAAAGGTGTTAAAGAGTTTTAGCCAAAGGGAGAGCTGTGAATTTAGCTCACAGATGCATCGTGATCTAAGTAAATGGTGGAACAGCTCGAGGGGCTGGGTGCCCTCTTCTTGCTCCTCCCTTCCTATCATTGTGTCATCCATTAAGCTAGCACTGGCGGTGAACGCTATTAGTTAACATATTTTAACAAATTAATTGTTTCACACATGCTTTAAATAAAAACTTCTGTTCACTATTTGGAACGGGATCATTTCCATTCTTTATTTGAGTGATCAAAATAACTTACACCCAATTACCGCAGCCACTGCTCTCTGGAGTGTGTTGTTCCTTGTGAATAATAGTTTCTTGTGAAACTACAACTCGAGATCAGGGCGCTCAAATTCAATGATTCTCT
This sequence comes from Chiloscyllium plagiosum, assembly GCF_004010195.1. NCBI lineage: Eukaryota > Metazoa > Chordata > Chondrichthyes > Orectolobiformes > Hemiscylliidae > Chiloscyllium > Chiloscyllium plagiosum. The sequence continues at coordinate 90,715,594 of NC_057720.1, read as the reverse complement.
GATATTTAATATCTCTGGACATTCACAATTTGTTCAAATACATCGTTTGTCTGAAGAACGTATTTCATGGAACAGAACATTTTTCAATGAAACAACAAACTTTAAATGCTAGAAAACCAAAATAAAGACAGAAATTTCTGAAGAACCTCAGCAGATCTAGCAGCTCCTGTGGAGAGAAAGCAGGTTACCCTTTCGCATCCAGAGACTCTCTCTTCAGCAAATTGTTTTCATGTTTTTGGTACAAGATCTCGTGCCTGTTGAGATAAATAGTGATTACGTTGGCTTGACTCCGGTTGGAAAATGATTCTTAGCAGAGGTACTGGATGTTCTGAGATAGCAATTGAAGACCAACTGAAAAGCTATCACCATCTGCTACAAGTGTTGGATTCAGCGGAACCCCCACCGTATTCAACAATCAAATTTAGCCACGGCACTGGTTTAATATAAAGTAAAACAGCCTAAGCATAATCTCATTAAATATGTTTCGAAAATTATTCATTCTGGATTAGTTATAAATGATACTGTTAGAACAGCAAGTCAAAAGTTGGGATTTCTTTGAGCACTTACTCCATTAACCCCAGCTAGCGATGCCCCAAAGCTTGTGGACAAATATTTATCTGGAAAAAGCTGCTAACCACCAAAATTCTGTTTAATATCAAGAGACGCAAGTCAGGACAGCGATTGAATAGATTTCACTGGCCTCTGTGAGTGGAATTTCAACAAACACCCAAACATCTCAATCTGCTTTCTTGCATTGAAGTAACCTGATAAGAGATGGTGTTACATACCTCTCTAACGGGTTGGAAGTGAACACAGGCCACCTGGCAGAGTCAGGCTCCCTACTACAATATCACAAGAGGCCTGAACACAATGTGCTCGACACTACTACGAAGTACACAGCCACCTGTTTGACAGTACATAAACAATGTTATTCATTAACACCTTCCAACAACCAAGAATTGTTCCAGAACGTTTGTACAATAAAAGTAACATTTCAACATTTTTCCACGAATATTTTGACAGCAGCTCCGAATTGTTCAAACTCTATGGGAACTACAGAGGAAGAAATCGAGGAATTGCATTGCCATCAATTCACTGTCACTGGATTTCACTCTAGAACTCCCTTCCTCTTTCCCTTCTGAATGTTGCTTCACCAGATGGTCTACTTGGTTTGAAATAGATTAAAATGTTTTGAAATGTATTATGACTGTTGCCAGTGACATTAAAAGCTGATTATAGGTTTTCAAATAATAAGATGCCAAATAATTTCTGATTCTACATTGTGCCACTAAACATGTCCTGCACAACTGAGGCACAAAGAAAATATGCAGCATATTTCCCTCTGCCTCGCTCAATCAAATACCTCTTGTTGCCAACAACCAATTTCAAATCTCTTGCTATCTGGCTTTTGTTCCTGAAACTTTCATTCTGATTGGTACAACTTAGTCAGGGCTCTCAATTCTGTGGCACCTAATCGAATATTGCATTTCTGGCAAAAGTGGTTTTGAAGCGCGAGATGAAATTAAACTGTCTGAGATTCAGGTATCCGAACTGGACAATTTACAAATGGTCAGGACTGTTGACAAGTTAGTCGGAGATAGCACTGAAACAAACTGTACAACAATCTTGATCCTAGAGGATACATTGCTCAATTCCTCACGTCAAATATATTCACTGTAATTGAACATTCATCAGAGGAGATAACCAGAGGATTAATGTGAACACGAATGTGTTCACAATGAACGTAGATAACCACTGTGTTTAAACTTCATAAGTCATTGTAATTAACAAAATTGAGGTGGGACCTATCGCCAATTAAAGCACAGTCTCAGAGGAAATGGATTATTCTACAAATTATTTTTACATATTCTTAAAACATTTCTTGAACTGTGGAGATTTTGCATGCACTACATAAAGTTAATACTGCATTCCAGTGTGGAAATGCATTTTTGTTGAAGAAATTAGTGCAAGTTCATTTTCTTGTTAGCTGCTTTTAATGTATGAAAATGTTTTAAAAATGTATGAATTGAAAACATGTTTCTGTCTGGAGTTGCTCGCTTTAACGGATGTTTAAGTAAATGTGGGCAGCGCGGTGGCTTCGTGGAGAGCACAGCTGCGTCACAGATCCGTGTACCCAGGCTCGGTTCCAGCCATGGGCGACTGTCTGCGTGGAGTTCATACATTCTCCCCTATGTCTGTGTGTGTTTCCTCCCACAAACCAAAGATGTGTGATTCAGGTGAACTGGTCATGCTATATTGTCCATAGTGTTAGGTGCTTTAGTCAAGAGTAAATATTGGGAAGGGGAATGGGTCTGGGTGGGTAACTCTTCAGAGGGCCTGTGTGGACCTTTTGGGCCAAATGGCCCGATACATACCGCAGGAAATCTAATCTAAATGATTGTCACATTTAACTAATGTGAGCAGATTCTTTCTGATCGCTACACTGCAATAAATCGGTCAAGTATATTAATTAAAATAAATTTAACTCTATTTTCAGTGTTTGAATAAACAAGTGCTCTGTTATCCTCTAGTTCATGTCTTCTACAAATTTGTGAACTCTGCATACGTCTGAACACATCGATGTAAAATGAATTTTCTGTGTTTGCAGCAAGTACTCCCATGGTTTTAAGATTAGAGTTCCTACAGTATGGAAACAGGTCATTTGGCCCAACAATTCCACACTGACCCTCTTAACAGTAAGTTGTCTTCCCAGACCCATTGCTCCTAACTTATATTTACCCCTGACTAATGCAACCTAACCGACACATCCCTGAACACTATGGCTGTGCTAAATTGCACAATCACCTGACCTGCACATCTTTTGGACTGTGGTAGGAAACCAGAGCGCCGAAAGGAAACCCACGCAGACACAGGGAGAATGTGCAAACTCCACACAGGCAGTCACCCAAGGGTGGAGTCGAATTTTGGACCCTGGCGCTGTGAGGCTACAATGCCAACCATTGAACCACCATGATGCCCTGCGAGTTTATGAGTGAATTATTTTAATTAATTCACAATTTGGCCTTGGTCACATAATTCACGATAGCAGTTGTTTGCGAAAAAATGACTCGTCAGTTGATATTTTACTCGTCAGTAAAATGTAACTATTTATTTAAAATGCACAGATTGGGAACACCTAAAGCACTGTGCAGATTAAATAATTCAGTTAATGTTTTATTTTTATCCTGCAAATCCAGTTTAATCAGGGACATAACAATGAATTAACTCAAGTTACTTGTGAAACTGATCAAAGCAGTGAAACCGATCTGTTCTTCATAGAATTGAGCAGAATTTCCAAATGGTCTTTGCCAATTATCTTTTCCAGCCAGAAAAATTATGTATGTAGAGTACAGCGGAATTAACAGGTGTTTCGTGATCAATTAATACACTGTCATGCCATTTTTGCTCAAGCGGAAGAACTATTAGAACATAATACTTTTGAAATTCTATTTATATTTCTCTATGACTTTGTAAACTGTTTAAAGACAGACCTTGTGATTGAACTAGATAGTTGAGTTCTGAATTTGGATTGTAAAGCATGGATTAGATTAATCCTTAATTATTTCTTTTAAGGAAAAATTGCCCGTGAAGGCATCTGTTTTCCATTCATTACTAAAACCTTTGCGATTTGCCTTTCACTAAATAATAGGCTTTATGAAATTTCAACTCGCATGCTGATTGCATTGAATGAGGAACCTGGAGTGGTTCATTGTCACCAAGCATGTTAACATTGCAAAAACAATGTAGAAACCAGAAACGGTTTCCCAAATATAACACATTTAATGTTACCCAAGCACAGTCCCTCCTCAACAGATCAACGATCAGCAAATTACAGCATGGTGTGATTGCAGCAGAACTAGCTTTGCAATCATTTTCAACAGAACCAAGAACATGATGTAACCTCACAAAAAAAACAAATTGAAGTCTAACACTGTTGCTCAGAATCAAGCAAACTAATGATTAAATTGAATAGAAATAACAAGTCATAACAGCAGCCTTGTTTGTGAGGGGACCTAACACTTAATGCTGCAACGTTTCCGGCAACAGTTCAATTTATTTCCAACCTGCACACTCTTCTTGATCATGACAATCTTGTGCAGCGCACAGTAGAGTGGTTGAAGGCTTATATTGATTAATCACTTCATGGTCAAAACAAAATTACTGAATGGACGAATATTACCACATTAAAATTTTAAGTTAGTTTCAGTTACGTAATCTGATCAATACTGCAGTTTCAGATTTTAATCCAAAATTTTATTTTGAATGAGGCTACTCAAAATAAAATTCAGTTAGTTTACAATTAGAACTGAGATTTGTTTTTAAAAGGCAATACATTAAAAACTCGTTTTTTTTCATTTCTCACAATTCCGGGTTTCTATATTAAGTTGGTTTTCAGAACGTTACAAACGGATGTAATGTTTTCAATCAAGCAGAGAAAAATGTCATATGAGTTTAACAAATGCAGAAATGATTCATAAAAAACAAAAGAACTTGATAAATATTGGTAATGAAAAGTAATCCAGAGAGAAAATCTCCTCACCAGAAAGAAAACACCAATTACAGAAAGCATGAAAACGCAGATCAATTTCACAAACTGAATAAGAATCCAATCAACTCAATTCAACAGAATCAAGGAAAATAAAATCAGAATCCCATCAACACAAAACAACAGATTTAAATGAAACATAATCAGAATCCAACCAATTCAATTCAACAGAATCAAATAAAACAATTTCAAAAACCAATAAACACAATTCAACAAAACCAAGTAAAATCAAAGCCAAAATCCAATCAACTCAGTTCAACCAAATCAGCTAAAACAAAGCCAAAATCCAATCAACTCAGTTCAACCAAATCAGCTAAAACAAAGCCAAAATCCAGTCAACTCAATTCAACAGAATCAAGTAAAACAAACTCAGAATCTCATCATCAGAATTAAATATAGCACCGCAAGAAAATTTTATGACAGTTTCTAACCTGCTTGTCATTAACAAAATAAACAGAATAAATGAGAAAGTATAATCATGGTAAAAACATATATTCAAGAAATGAATAATGATATTTTAGCATATTTTAATCATGTTTGGTAATATCTTGAACATCTTTCAATTCTTAGCGTTTGTTGTTGATAATAAAACTCATAGTCAGGGTGTCACTGACATTAAACATTATTTATAGCTGACTGATTAAGAGACATTAGGTGTTTCAAGTAACCCAGCCACACAAAATGCCCATCTGATCAAAAAACAAGAGATACACTGCGCAAACGACTCCATCATCACCATTTTAACTACCTGCTGAGCCTTAACTGAAGTCTATAATCAGTCTGAACAAAAATCAATCCGAACCAAACCAAACTCAGCACAGAATCTGAGTTTCATTTCATTCAGAAATTAGTCACATGAATATAAAGTTTTTAAAAAGTCACGAAGAAAGTTCAACGTTCTTAACTGAAGTCACTGTCACCATGGTCCCTTGGCCCCAGTAATCAAGAGCTATATCACTGTGAGACACATTGTGTCAAATACTATGACAGACTGTAACTGGAAAATGCAGATAATTTCATCACTTCCTGGTAAGCAGTGATTCAGACTCCTCTAAAACTTATTCAGGACATTATTTCAGCTTTTACTATTCATTGTATTTTGAAAGCTTGGAATACTTTTACAGGTTTGGTCTGCATTTAACTTGACAATCAACACTAAGAAGGTAGAAAAAATTATACATTTGTAAAAACTAGCACGACTGGATTGCAGTTAAGTTGCATCTCACATTATTTCTCGCTCCTGCCACGGTAGAAATCACCAACTTGATATAAATCCTTGTCAGTGGTTTTTGTATGAGGATGCCGCTATGCACAACACTGTGACACACTTTCTTGCACAGTAAGCGATGGCGGTGTCTTCGATCTTCAGGCTCCCCATGTCCAACGCTAAAATGTTGTTTGAAGTAAATCGATCCTTAATCGCTGGTGCATAGTAACTGTTGGATGAGCTATAGTAGCTAACAAGCCACTCCAGACCCTGCCCGGGAACCTGTCGGACCCAGTGCATCCAGTCGCTGCCAAGATTGAACCCGCTGGTTTTACGGGTCAGTTTCAGGCTGCTTGCGGGACGGCCGGACTCTGCCTCTGGCTGAGTCAAAACAACATCCGACTGGACACCTTTACAAAGAAAACAAATAAAGCTTGAGCATTTCTGTTGACGAAATGATGGCTGTGTCTTTTACGTTCCTGCGGGAGACTAACGTTGAGACAGTAACAAAGAGAGACTTGAACAAAAACGCTCACATGATAAGAAAGTCAGTAACAAATTTAGAAAAATTGTCGACACAATCATTCTGATAACTTGTGGGAAACGGTTCTGTCAAGATCTTTCTAAACAAAGTGATGTGACTTTGAACCAATTCAAGTTTGTTAATTTACTTTGAGATGATAACAAATGTTACTGCAATGTGGGAATTTGGATCCATTAACTTCATGTTCCGGAGCTTTAAAGATACTCAATAAACAGGCTGAACGAGCCAGAACGTCAATGTCCTGTTTTCTGATAGTCATACAGTGAATACTGTATTCAGTGACTTTCCTTTTTAAAGAAGAAATGTCAAGTGAAATGTGTCCATGGTGATTAAATGGGAAAACATAGTTTGTTTGGTAGGACTTTACCTTAGACGATTCATTTTCCCTTTAATCGGCCAGATACAACAGTTGGCAGCAATTAAGCTGACTGCAGAAAAGGTCCTTGAGTTCCCAGTTTCACTTACTGGAAGCAGGTGGAGATTCTGCAGTGGATCAAAGATATTTTGTCTCACTGTTGACCAGTTGGTGGAAAGCCAACTGCAAACCATAACTACTGCCTCAGCAGAAACAACTCTACTCAGCAACAATGCTGGAGGAATGTTTATTTTTCAGTTGTGCAACTAGGGGAACTAGTCCTTCTTCTCATTGAAGGAAATGTTCGCAGAGTCTTAGACACAACCTAAACATCAACAGTTCATTGGAGGATCACTACAGATTGTTTAATATTGAGAAAAATTGATAAATAGTCATAGAGTCATGGAGTGATACAGCATGGTTACAGACACTTCGGTCCAACCAGTCCATGCCAGTCATTGTCCCAAACTAAACTAATCCAACCTGTGTGTACTTGGCCCATATCCTTCCAAACATTTGATATTCATTTACTTATCCAAATGTCTTCTAAAGGTTTAAGTATCCACCATAAAATCATCCCACACACAAACCATTCTCTGTGTAAAACGTTGTCTCTGATATGTTTTTTTAAAGTTTTTCTCCTCTCAATGTAAAAACATGTTCCCTATTGTTGAAAAACGCCAATGTCTTAGTCAAAAATTGAAAACAATCCCAGCTCCAAACATTCACAAAATATGGATCTTCCTTGAATCCAGAAAAGATTGCCCCCTTTGATCAATGATTTCTAAAATTTACTCGTGTATCTGTTGTGAAGGACGTTTTCAAATAACTTTTGAAGTGCAAATGGTTCACATCAATCGGATTAAAGTGACATTTCGTGTGTTACTCCACACAAAAAAAAAACAAGCAAGTTTGTTGACACGAATTGCTATGAGGAAGTCTACGATGGATTCTTTTATCAAACAAAATATTTTCCTATGTTGTGAGGGCTCGTCTATCTTCTGTGCAATGGTTTGAATTTTAAGTTGTGTCTGTCTGCAGATGAAACTGGCTCATCTGTGTAAAAGCACAGTCTCTGCCTTTCACATTGTTAATTTATATTTCTGACTTTAGTTGATAAAGTGATGTTGTCCCATGCATCATCTGGCACCATTAATTAGACCATTAATTTCCACATCGCCAGCCAGACTATCAGGTGGAGTTTATTGATATGTGATATTTTTGAAACGAAAGCTTTGAACATTTCTGGTATGAATAATGCCAATTAAAGCCATTCATCTTTCCACTTATGGCTTTATAAACTTATATGAGGTCACCCCCCGAATTCTCACCCTCCAGTGAAAAACGTTCCAGTCTATCTGGATTTCCAACGGTGATTCTGTTCCCTCACATCTGTTGTTAAAGATCCTCCTTCCACCCCAGGTCCACAGAGAGCGTCCCTTGATACGAGTTCAAAGAAATGAAAGCAAGTTGTGCCACTATATTGTTCGATTTTAGTTGGCTTCAAACACCATAAAAAATAAATGTTCATGTCATTGCTGATTTATGGGAGAATGCCGTGTACACAGTATCTCCTGAAATACCTGCAGTACCATCCTGAATCTGGTTCGCAGATTCACCTGTTGCTCACAAAAGCAACCAGACATCAGGGAACAGTGAACGTCGCCCAGCCCCACCCCTCCACCCTTCCCCTCTGCACTTTGCACTTTGTGAAATCCGTGTTGTCAATAATCAGTTAAAAGAACGTTTTTTTTAAAAAAAAACTTTCTTAATTCGTGTTGCTGATTTTGGCTGAATAAAGGTGTGTTGCTGTCAGCATTTCTGGGGAACATGTCTGTGTTTTCAACATATCAGTTTACAATGATGATAAGTCAAGAATAGTCAAAATGTCCTGAGAAACAACGTTTAGAAATGGGCCTATTAGTTCCTCCGGGCTGTACCAACTGTTTGAATGTTGATACAGTTCTGCCCCTGCTTTTTCCCCATAAGCCAGGATTTACAGCATTGGAGATCATAGTTACGTTGATAATTGATTAAACCCTACACAATGTTCCCGAATGTTTACAGTGCTATCACCTGCAGGGTTATGGACAACATGCTATAAATTGGGTGTTGTCTGGAAGGCTCTGTCTTCACGTGACACAGGTGCGATGGGCGAAGTGATCTCTCTCTGTCGTGAAAACTTCCACTACTCGAAATTAATCTTTCCTACTTTGTCTCGCTTAGAGGCTCTAATTCACATGATTCATACCGGAAATATTCCAAGCCTTCGTTTCAATGATACCAATAAACTCCACCTGACTCTCCGGCTAGTGGAAATTAATGGCCCAATTAATGGTGCCAGACGATGCCTGGGACAACATCACTTGATTCAACTAAAGTCAGCAATATACATTAACAATGTGAAAGGCACAAACTGTATTTTTACCCAGATCAGTCAGTTTCATCTGCAGTCAGACACAAAATTCAGATCATTGCACAGAAGATAGACGAGCCCTCGCAACATTGGAAATGATTTTGTTTGATAAAAGAATCCATCATAGACTTGCTTAGAGCAACTCTTGACAACAAACTTTACTTGATTTTTTTGTGGGGGGTAACACATGAAATGTTACTGTATTCGGATTGATGTGAGCCATTTGCACCTCAAGTTATTTGACAATGTCGTTCACAACAGATATTTGAGCAAATTTGAGAAATCATTGCTTTTTTGGACTCAAGGAAGATCCATAGTGATATTTTGTAAATGTTTGGAACTGTGATTGCTTTAAATTTTTGTCTAAGACATTGGCGTACAGTACACACCTTCACAATTTGCTGTACCATGAAACGAGCAATGACTATGAATCAGGAAGACGATGGTTCAGAACTTAACAAGGACCTAGCAAGATTCGTGGAATGGACCGACGAGTGATACATGAAATTTAACAAAGCCATTTCTAAAATTCTTAATTTAGCTAGGAAGAGTGTAGAGACACAAATTCGCGCCTGTTTGCGTTTCAATATACAATAAATTACTTTTCTATTATATTCTAAAATACTTGTGTCTTTGTTCATATTTAATACACCCTATCTTGTTCTGGGGCTAAGATAGTTTCTTTATTTATTTCACTCAAGACTATATCTGTTTTATGCTGTATTGACCAAACTCGGTTTTGTGAGAGCTTATATCACTCGAGCTGCTTTTTCCGGAAGTGAATCTCTCCACCTGTTATGTCAAAATACTCTGTTCCTGCTTAGATCGAAATAAACCCTGTTAATATCATCCCAAATTCAGACTCAGTTATTTTGTATTTATTCATTGGAAATGAACAGGAGAATGACCAGCTTGTTCTTGGTGGAGTGGGAGAGGGAGTTAAAGTGTTCAGCCATGGGGCCGTGGGGTTGGTTGGTGCGGGTATCCGAGAGATGTTCTCTGAAATAATCCGCAAGTTAGTGACCTTTCTCCCTGGTGTAAAGCTGACCACATCAGGTGGAACAGACACAGTGGATGACATTTGTGGAAGTAAAGCTAAGTTTCTGTGGGATGTGGAAGGATCATTTGGGGCCTTGTCAGAGTTGAGGGGGGAGGTGTGGGCTCAGGTTTTGCACTTTCTATGGTGGCAGGGGAAAGTGACGGGTGGGGAGTGGCTGGTGTCAGGGGCATGGACCTGACGAGGGAGTCGCAGAGAGGAATGGTGTCTGCAGAATGCAGATAGGGAGTGATGGGGTCTGTTTTCAGGTGGTGAAGTGGCGGAGAATGATGTGATGTATGTGGCGGTTGGTGCGGTGGAAGGTGAGGACCAGGAGGGATCCTTGTTGCGATCGGAGGGATGGGGTTCAATGGCATCGTCGTCCACATGGGAGGGGAAATTCAGTCTTGGACAAAGGAGATTATCTGGGATGTTCTATGGTGGAACTGGTCCTCCTGGAGCAGATGCAGTGGAGGCAGAAGAATTGAGAATAAGGGATGGTGTTTTTACCGGAGGTAGGGTGGGAAGAGGTGCAGTCCAGGTAGCTGTGGGAGTCAGTGGGCCTGTAGTAAATGTTTAGTCGGTCACTGGAGATAGAGCTGGAGAGGTCTAGGAAAGGGAGGGAGGGAGGTGTCCGAGATGGTCCCTGTGAAGTTGAGGTCAGGGTGGAAGGTTTTAGTGAAGTTCAACCTCCTAGTGGTAGCATGAAGTGGCGCTGATACAGTCAGCAATGTAGCAAAGGTAAAGGTGGGCAATGATACCGGTGTAGCTGTGGAGGATTGACTGTTCCACATATCTGACGAAGAGGCAGGCATAACTGGGGCCCATACAGGTGTACATGGCTACCTCTTTGGTTTGGAGGAAATGTAGTTGAGGATTGAGCAGTTCAACCAAGCGAATGAGAGTGTGAGAGGAAGGGTACTGCTTGGGTTGTCGTGACAGGAAGAAATGGAGGACTTTGAGACCTACATCATGGCGTTTGGATGTGTACAGGACTTGGACATTCTGTTCATTCTGGGGCTTATCAATAGCTTGCAATTATTATGGAAGTGCAAGGGCAATGGCTGGGAACTTGGAGAACCCTATGTTTTAGTCTTCTGCTTGAAACACATTATGACCAGAGCGTTGAAACACCACAAAGCTCACTGTGGGAAATGCCAGTGCCACAAATTTTAATGATATTTGAAACTTTGTTAGAAATAGGGGCTTTTAGTCACAGTTTCTGATAGAATCAAGAAAATAATTAACCGTTAGAACAAGCTCTTTCAAAGAGAGAGGATTTGCAAAGTTTGAAACCATACAGTGCTGTGCTTTATTTGAATTCAATGTCAGTCAGAGTTAGATACAGCCAAGGTGATCTCTCCATGTATTGATTCTGTTAATCTGACACACCGACATACCTGTCTGTACAAAACTGTATTATTTGTTTAGTTGATCAAAATCTAGGAAATAGATCAAACAGAATGCATTTAGCTGGTGAGGTGATGAATACAGAAGACAGAATCTAAAACTGGGAACATTAAATCTGATGAAAGAGAAACATGAAATACAAGTTCAAAGACATGAAAAGGTGCAGTTGATATATTCCAGACTTTAGTGAATCGAATGAGCTTGTTACATGGCAGAGAGACTCGTCCAATGGCATCCTCGAATCAGACCGTGAAACAGAGATCAAAAGGTCGATTTGCAAATGGCAATTCAATGCGATCGCTTCACACTCTGTGTCCTGATATAGGCCACATCGGCAGATGTCTCCGCCAGATTACATTCCCTGGGTTTATTTTCTGATCAGAAGTGAGCTGCTGCTGGCACATAGAAACAGGAAGTTGTGCGCCAGCTGAGAATGATACACCAAGCGCTACTTTCCGCATTTCCTGCCTATGAGGGTGAACACACACTGACAGCATCAAGGACAAATGGACAGATTGCTGTTGGTCTCAACATTGTACTCAATTCCATTCCCATTTTCCAGAACGAAACAGAAGAGACACAAGATTATTTCAGTGATAGTAAATTATCTGTCAGAGAGATAAGAAAAGTTATCACCGGGTGAAAGGAGCGAAATGACAAAACATAGTTTCGCTCATAAACCTATGTTTAAAAGTAGAAAGCTTGAGGGAAATTAATAAATAAATCTAAGGAACAACATTGATTAAAAGTTGGAATTGTAAGGTCTAAGCAATAAAATTCAGCATGGCTTTGGTGGAAGTGATATCATATCGGATATGGCTGATATACTGTTTTCCGAAGAGGCAATGAGATGTGTCATCGAGTGTAAAAAATGGATGTAATGCTTATTGACTTCAATCAGGTTTTTGCCAAGATATTGCATCTTCAATATGGTAAGGGTTCATGGGATCTGGTGCAGTTTGGTTTATTCGGTGGCAGAAGGTAATGGTCGAAGGTAGTCATTGTGAAGCCATCTTGTGTCCAGTGGTTTATTATAAGACTTGATGCTGGATCCTTTTGCTGTTTGCAGGGTATTTGAACGATCTCGTCAAGAATGTAGCAATTTTGATCAGTAAGTTCAAAGATGAGGTGAAAAACGTTTGATTTTGCAATTAGTGATGAGGAAAGCCAGTGTGACATCGATGACCTTGCCTGTCGGAGAGAAGAATTGAAAACAAAACATTGTATCCTAAAGTCTGTGAAGTAAAGCATTTTCGAGACTAACAATTTAAGCGAATATACGATGCATTGTTGGAATCTACACAATACAAAGGCTAAGCTATCTCTTGTTGTGCATATCCACATCATGGAGTGGGCGTTGGGGTTATATTTGGAGATATTGTGGCTAGACCATTAATTCAGGAAACTGGTGTCTGAGCCCGCAGTGCTGCCACGTCAAGTCATGAATTATGGTTGATAAATAAACAACCCATTGGAGGAATAAGCTCCACAGATATTCCCTTTCTCTGCTTTGGAGAGCACAACACATCAGCGCAAAAGTTAAGGCTGAAGCATTCACAGCAATCTTCAGCCAGAAGTGACAATTGTATGATTCATCTCGGCATCTTCCAGTGATCACGATTATTACAGATATCTGTCATCAGGGAATTCGCTTCTCTCCATGTTGGGCGGGGGTACTGGTTACTACAAATGCTATGGAGCCTGACAAAATTCTGGTAATAATACTGATGACTTGTGCTAGCCAAGCACTCCCGGTAGAGCTACAACACTGGCATGGACAATGTGGAAAATAGTCCAGGCATGTCCTGTGCACAGAAAATAGGTCAAACCACCCTGGCGAATTACTGCCCCTTCAGTCCATGCTCAATCATGAGTTAGGTGTAGGAAGGTGCTATCAAACAGCACTAGCTCAGCAATAACCTGCTCAGTGACATAAAATGTGGGTTATGCAAGGCCGACTCAGCCTATGATTGAATTACAGACTTGATTTAAACATGGATAAAGAACTAAATTCCAGAAATGAAGGGAGAGTGACAGCACTTGACATTAAGATCACATTCGACAGAGTGTGATATTATAGAGTCCTAGCAAAACTGGATTCAATGGGCATCAGGTGACAAACTCCATGCTGCCTGCATCATACCTCACATATTGGAAGATGGTTCTGCTTGTTAGAGGTCAGTCGTCTCAGCCAAAACAAATCTCTGTTGGAGTTCCTTAAAGAAAATGTCCTTGGCCCAATCATCTTCAGCTGCTTCAGCAATGACCTTCCCTCTATCAGAAGGTCAGAAGTGAAATCTGCATTAATCGAGCACTTTTTTGTGACTGCTCAGTCCACATTCAAATGAAACAAAATCTGGACAATATCCAGACTTGAGCTGACAAGTGGCAAATAGCATTTACACCACAAAACTGCGAGACAATGACCATTGACAATAAGAGACAATCCAATCAAATTCCCTTGACATTCAGTAGTGTTACCATCACTGAATACCTCACCATCGACATCCTGGGTTTTATTATCTATTTGAAATTGAGCTGGACACACCATATAAATACAATGGTTGTAAGAGCAGGCCAGAGGCTATGAATACTGCAGCAAGTAACTCTCTCTCCTGACTTGCAAATTGACTGTCAAAGAGACAGAAGTCGGGAGGGTAATAGCACAGCTCTCCCCTAGATTGGATAGGAGCAGCTTCAATTGCACTCAAGAAGCTCGGCATTGGCCAGCATCGCACTTGATCAGCAGCACATCCACAAGTGTCCATTGCCTCCAAATCTGATGCTTAGTACCTGCCGTATGCACTATCTAAAATACTATACTGCAGTAACATAGCCACTTGCTTAGACAATACCTTCCCACTTGCATCTCGAAGGACAAGAGAAGCAGATACATGGGAACAGCTCCTCTCTAAACCGCTCGGCATCCTGACATGGAAATATATCATCGAACCTTTACTGTAACTGGGTCAAAATCTGGAATTCCCTCTCTTAGGGCATTTTGGAACATGCTATTTCAGAAAGGCAGCTTTCTGCCATCTTCTGAAGGACGCTATAGACAACTAAAAGCAGCCACCGTGTTCCATGAAGTCAATAAAAAAAAATCATTGAAGCTAACATGACAGTTTGATAAAGTGGTTGTGGAGGCATTATGAGTATGTAATAAGCAATCGAAAAGTTTGGAGTAAAGTTCGAGAATTAATCTCTACCATGGTAGCTTCAATTAATGAAAGAGTATGAAATGAAAATGCTGGAGTAATGAACGATAAAGACAGACCTACCAAAGTTTTGAAGCATGTTACATGGTTTAATATTGTCTTTCAGAGGAAGACGCCTGACCTTCCTACCTGGCCTGCCCTACCCGTTCAACAATAAGGCGATGGCCCTTTCCTGTGCCGAATCTGAGTAAGAAACCAGTCAGGAGAAAGTAAGGAGTGCAGGTGCTGGAGGTCAAAGTTGAGAGTGTAGTGCTGGAAAGGCACAGCAGGTCAGGCAGCATGCGAGGAGCAGTAGAATCAACGTTCCAGGCATAACCCCTTCATCAGGTATCCTAATGAAGGCCTTATGCCCGAAACGTTGATTCTCCTGCTGTACGTTTCCAGCACTACAGTCTCTACTGAGAAGCCAATTAGTTGTCATAAAGCTTCTTAAGAAAGATCAACCATAATTAGCCTAGCAAGGTGGCAGCCTTCAAAAAGGTAGCTGATGGCCACCTTCTTGGGATATGTGACTAAATTTATCATAATTCAGTGAAGAATTCAAAAAATGCAAATTATGGTGAGTCAGGCTCTTCAGACAGGGTCCGATACAGATTTTAGATTGATGATTGGATGCAAAGTCTCCTGTGATGTTGCTGTGAACAGCAAGAGAATTCTTTCCAGTATTGCACTCCAATATTTGTTCATGATGTAAAGTGTCAGATTTATTGCATTTCTGTTTGTGACCGCTTTCTGTGCATTCCCAACATTACGATCACAGTGGTGATATCATGAGACCAGTATTCCCGACCTCCAGTTTAATGCTGAATGGACGGGGTTTGGAATACCATCGTTTGCCCAGAGTGAAATCTGAATTTAAAGAAATCCTGGAATCGGAAAGAAAGCCAAATGGTGACCATGTAACCCGAGTCAATGGGAAAATACAAAAACAGCTGGTTCACGAATGACAAGGCATCTGTCATCTTTATATGGTCTGGCCGACATGAGATTCCAGACCCACTGGGAAGTAATTGACTGTGTTCTGAAGTGGCTTTAGCAAGCAATACAATGGGTATTTGGGGATAGGGACTCATTGCTGACCCTTTCCAGAAAGTAATACACGTAACGAAACCTCACAACAACTATATCAATTAAATGTAATTGTTGCGGCAGTTCCGGATGTCAGTTCACGTATTTCACGTGAATATTCTAAAACATACTTGGAGTGATGTTGCACCGTCTAAACGGACTACAATGTAGATCAGTGGGACATTCAGAGTAGATCCAGTTCAACATGAACTTTAATTGCAGAATTTTCAGCACTGAATTGTTAACCTAAATAAAAGTTTTACATTGTGTTTATCGTCCATAAATAAATAAAATCTGTTGCAATTCATCTTCATAAATTTGTATTCACTTCTGCAAATGGTCAACATTCTTAAAATAAACTTGTTTCGATTTGAAACTTACCAATAAATCACTTCGTTCATCTGGCTTTGCTGTCATCATCACTTCATTGAAACCAATTAAGCATTTATGTAAATTAAAACAAAAATAGAATAGATTACAGAACAACAAAACCCCAATTTATATTTCCCCACAAGCACAGCACACGAATTGTGGAAAAAAAATGCAAATAACTCAATGGATTCCAATACTAATTGATGTTAGGACTTTTTTATTACATAAGTTGTATGATTGTTGAATGACAAAGTTATCAATTGTCATGTTTGGTCAAAAAAACTTTAATTAAGAGATACATTGGCACAGCTAATATTTCTTTCTCTCTTTTTCTCTCTTCCCTCCTGCCTTCCCCCCTTTTTTCTTTATATCGGATGCCTTTTTTGCCTCTCCACGATCGGACAATGTTTTCGTCAATAACATGAAGCCAACACCTCACCAACATATCCTCTCAGCCAAATTCATCCATTTCTTTAGAGAGATTTGAGTCAGTACAGCAAGATTTTCTCAAAAACCTGTCTGAGTATTGAGTGATCTGTAAATACTTTATAGGAATGAGGCTGCAAGACTTTACTGTGATAGTGTTTTCATTGTATCTCAGCAGTATTATTCTAGGCTGAGGAATGTTTAATGGGTTCAGTGTAATGCATATTTAATCTATAATTAACCTTTACTGCACATCTTATGGAATGTTTAATATTGTAGAGGTCGATTTATTCTGTATCGACTCTGTGATGTACCTACTCTGGGAGGTTTTTTTTAGGGAATCCTGGATGCCACTCCTCTTTGTCTAAACCAAAATGTGTTTGATATGATTGCATTAGACAGCACAATATAGAGGGAGATTTACCCAGCACATTACACGAGCTGTACAATCACGGAAAACATTTGATGTAGCCGTGTAAAGGGGCTTGAACTCCTACCCACTGTCTTTCTGATTCAGGTCCCTCTTATACAGATCATTTCTATCCCTGAAGAAATGCCAATGATTGAAAAATGGGATTCCGAACACCTGCAGCAGCTCCTCAGCCATACATTAGCTGCTCTATCTGTCTGTTCCTAATCTCAATATTCCATCAGTTTTTAAACAAACCCCAACATGACGTTTGCTATCCTTATTGACAGTTGAAATTAAAAGCTAACCTTTTGTGGTTCGGAGATGCGGACTCCCTGGAGATTTCTGAATTCAATCTCTATCTTGCCTGTTAAAATGCATAACTTCACTGTTTATGTCTGTTCTCAATTATTTCATCCACGTTACATTATAATGCAAAGCTCTTTGTTCACTCTCTTGTCCTATCTGTATCTCTCCGCAAACTTCTTTTTGTGTCATACTCACCACTTGCCTCCACCCCAATTTTTGTGTCATTCGCAAACTTGCCTACAATATGGTCACTTTCCTCATCTAAGTCGTCAAAATATTTTGGATTTTTTTTTATGTTCCAGAACTGTTTTATGTGGTATTCCTCAGATTCACATCCTGTAAAATAAAACTCTTGATCAAACTTTTCTGATTGAGATTTCAAAGATCCTTTGTGCATGTTAATACAGTACCTCCAGAGCCATGGGCTCCCATCTTATTCAGTAATCTTATGCATGGGTGCTATCAAACACCTTCAGAAAATCAAAACATATTACAATCACGGTTTCCTCCATATTCTCAAAGAATTCCAATACTTTTATCAGGCAAGATTTCCATTTTGTAAAGCCATTCTCAATGTTCTGCTGTAACATCCTTTTTTAAAGACTCCACCATTTTTTCAATAAATGATGTTAAACTAAATGGCCTCAGTCCATCTTTTTGTGCCTTGACTTTTTTGAGTGAAGGTTTTGGTTGAAGGATCTACTATTAATCCTCACTTCCACCTGCTGGAGAAGCACTGTCAACGCTTCTACTGTGAAAATCTCAACAAAATGTATCTAATGTTCATCTACTGAGAAAGCAATTCCACAAATGTTCTAGCTCATCACCTGCTGCTGGTGGTCCCAGATTCTACGACGCAACTCATTGAAAGTCGAACCGGCTAATTAGCAGCAAACCCAGATCGATATTTGAGCAAAAATGTCTCAATTTCTGGTCACGTATTTTTGTTCATCTCTTTTTAGGACATTAGCTTCGACAATGTTGAGACTGTGTGGGTGGAGCTGTGAATTACCAAGGGACAAAAAACAGTAGTGGGTGTCATACACAGACCCCCAGATGGCAGTGGTCATGTTGGAATAGCAGTAAACAGGAAATTAGCCAAGCATGTGATATGGAGACAGAGGTGATCATGGTTGATTTTTAAATGCATCTAGATTGGACAAATAAAATTAGCCACAATGTCTAAGAAGGGGGATTCCTGGAGTACATACGGGATGGTTTTCTGAACCAACATGTGGATGAACCAGCAAGAGAGCAGGCCATCTTAGACTGGGTACTGTGTAATGAGAAGGGAATCATTGCCAATCTAGCTGCGTGAGACTCTTGGGGATGAGTGACCATGACATGATACAACTTTTTTATCAAGATGGAGAGTGAGCCAGCTGATTTGGAGACTAGGGTGCTGAATTTTAATAAAGGAAACTATGAAGATATAGAAGGCATGAGTTGGCGTTGATAGATTAGTGTAAGTTGCTTCAAGGTGTGACAGTAGTAAGGCATTGGCAAATGTTCAAGGAAATCATGGGGGAGCTGCAACAACTATTTATTCCTGTCTGGTACAAAAGCAAAATGGGTAACAAGGCCAATCCATGGCTAATAAAGGAAATTAGATAGTATACATTTGAAGGAAGAAGCATAGAGATTGGACAAGAAAAATAATAGGTCTGATGTTTGAGAGCATTTTCGAATTCAGCAATGAAGGACCAAGGGATTGATTAATATGTGGAAAACACAGTAAAAACGAAAGTAAGCTTGCAGGGAACACGAAGACTGACGCTACAAGGTTCTACAGTACTTGAAGAGAAAGAGATTGGTGAAGACAATTGTAGGTCCCTGCAGATAGAAATTGGGAAATGTATAACAAAGGACAAAGGAACAGCTGAGCAACTGTATACATACTTTAGTTCTGTCTTCTGAAAAAAGGACAGTTGTACAAGAGGTTGGTGAGGCTGCAGTTGGAGCATGTGTTCTGTTTTGGTCACCTTGCTCGAGGAAGGATGTTATTAAACTGGAAATAGTGCAGAAGAAATTTATAAGGATGTTGCTCGCACTCAGTGGTCTGAGTTATAAGGAGAGGCTGAGCAAGCTGGAACTTCTTTTCTAGGCAGTCGAGGAGACTGAGAGGGGATCTTACAGAACTGTACAAATTTATGAGAGGCATGAACTCAGTCTTTTTTGCCAGGGTTGGGGAATCAAGGATTAGATGGCATTAGTTTCAGGTTAGAGGGGAAAATTATAAAAGGGAAACTGAGGGGCAATTTGTTTGCACAGAGGCTGCTGTATGCAATGAGCTGCCAGCGGAAGTGGTTGAGGTGGGTACGTTAACAACATTTAAAGGCATTTTGACAAATACATGGATAGGAAAGGGTTAGAAGGATGTGGACCAAATGCAGGGAAATGGGGTTAGCATGGGTGGACATTTTGGTCAGTATGGACCAGTTTGGGCCAAACGACCTGTCTCTGTGCTGTAGGACTCTCTGACTCGAAGATACAAATCAACTACCAGAAATCCTGGAGAATGCAAGATTTGATGAGAGGGAAGAACTGAGGGAGGTCAATATTAGTAGAGAAATGGTGCTGGGAAATTGAGGGGATTCAACCAGATAAATTCTCAGGGCCTGATAAATCTGCATCCCCGAGCACTTAAGGAAATGATTCTATAAATAGCGGATGCTTTGATTGTCAGGATTCTTTAGATTTTGGTACAGTTCCTGCAGATTGAAGGGCAGCTACTGCCACTCCAAAACTCAGAAAGGGAGATACAGAGAAACCAGGGAATTATAGACGAGTAAGCTTCAGATCAGTAGTGGAGAAAATTCTCAAATCCTTTATCAAGTATTTTATGGCAGAGGATTGAGAAAGCCGTGGCAAAATCAAACAGAGTCAGCATGGATTTATGGAGGGGAAATCATGCTTGACAAATCTATTAGAATTCTGTGAAGGTGTAACTATCAGAGTTGACAAAGGGGAACTGGTCAATATGGTATATTTGTACTTGCAGAAAGCGTTTGACAATGCCCCATTCAAGAGGTCACTGTATAGGATTAAAGTACATGGGATTGGGGTAAGTGTACTTAGATAAAGAGAAAACTGATTGGCAGAGAGGAAACAGAGCAGGGCTGAAGGGACCCATGTCAAATAGGCAGACAATAACTAGTGGGGTGCCATAGGGACTCCAGCTATTAGCAATATATATTAATGATTTGGATGAAGGAATAAAATGTAACATCTCAAGGTTTGCAGATGATACCAAGTTAGGTGGGAGGGTGAACTGTGACGAGGCTGCAGAGATCTTACTGCATGATCTGGACAGATTGGGTGAGCGGGCCAATCAATGGCAGATGCAGTTTATTTTGGTTCAATGTCAGGTTATTCACTTTGGAAACAAAAGGAAGGTGGTGGATTACTACCTGACTGCCTGTAATTTGGGAGAGGGGTGTGTGCTGCAGGGCCCACATGTCCTTGTGCACCAGTCGCTGAAGGTAAGCATGCAGGTGTAGCAGGCAGTAGAGAAGGCAAATGCTATATTGACCTTCATTGAGAGATGTTTTGAGTACAGCAGCAGGGATGCGTTGTTACAGTTATACAGGACCTTGGTGAGGCCACACCTCAAGCACTCTGTGCAAGTTTGGTCTCCTTTTCTGAGGAAGGATGCTCTTGCTCTGGAGGGAGTACAGTGCAGGTTTACCTTACTGATTCCGAGGATGGTGGAACTAATGTATGAGGACAGGTTGTCTAGCTTAGGATTGTTTTCGCTGGAGTTTAAACGAATGGGAAGGGATCTCATTCTAAAAGGACGAGACAGGGTAGATACAAGGAGCATGCTCCTGATGGTGGGTGTGTACAGAATCTGGGGACACAGACTGAGGATTCGGGGTGGATCATGTAGGATGGAGATGAGGAGACATTTCTTCACCCAAAGAGTGATGAGCCTATGGAATTCATTACCACAGGAACTTGTTAATGCCAAAGCATTGAATGTATTGAAGACGCGGCTACATTTAGCATTTAGAGCAAATGGGATTAAAGGTAATGGGGAGTAAACAGGACGAAGCTATTGAGCTGGATGATGAGCCATGATCATGATGAATGGCAGTGCAGACTCAAAGGGCTGAGTGGCCTTCGCCTGCTCCTATCTTCAATGTGTAAGAGGATATTGCCCTGAGAAAACCATGGACATTATTAGTGCTTTCCCATTTACCTCAAAATATCACTCATCACCCCACCCGAAAAATAATGTGAAGACGTAACCTCTCAAATTTCAATGACACAGCTCCTCCCAAGAGTCAAGATGTGATGGTTGAGGTGCAGCTTTGTTCATTCTTAACACAAGATGTCATTTTGTTCTGTGATTGCTTGTGTGTGTCTGCATTTCTGTGTGTGTGTGCGTGCATGTGTATTTGTGAGTGAGTCTGTGTGTGTGTGTGTGTCTGTGTGTGTGTGTGTCTGTGCATATCCATGGCTATGTGTCTGTCTCTGTATAGGTGTGTGTGTGTGAGTATGAGTGTGTGTTTGTGTGTGTGTGTGTATGTCGTGCATGAGCGGATGTACATTTCTGTGTCTGTGGCCATGTGAAGCACATCATATTTCCTTGAATCTACTTTCTTTGTCAGAGGCAACCAACATGCTCCAGTTGCTGGAAGGTGCTCTAATGTATTTCAGATTGCGTGCGTCCATGCAACATAATTTTCCTGCTTGATGAAGAGACAATTCATAATAGACAGCTTTTACCACCGATTTCTCATTAACACTTACAGAGAGTCATTTTATGCCTTTAGTTTTAGCGTCTAAGGTGATGTCTGGTCACCCTGATAGCTCATGTCTAACCAATGGAAATCTTCCCATTCATTTCTCTCAGCAAATAGGGAGTCTCTCCATGTATAGTCGATGTTCAGGGCTGTCATACCACTCTTCAGCATTTCTGAAGCGGACCCTTTAGTCCATCAGTAGCTGACTGGCTGTAGGAATCTCACCATGCAGGAAGTAAATTCACAAGTCACATGCTTCCATTCCGTTGACATGACCAAGACACACTTGATGGATGATTTAAGGATTCTCCATTTGAGAGGACACAGAATTCAAGAGTTTGTCACGTCACCTCCAAATATTAGCATTCCAAATGGGATACCCTCGCCCACACCTCAATTAAACCCAACAACCCCTGCAAATCTCCATACAACAGCCCTTTCACTCCTCCCTCTGGATGTTCCAGGACCACAAAACTCCTTGCACATGCATCTGTACCTCTCAGCTGACTTCAGATCAGACAAGACAACCGAGGGAAAAGGAGAAAGTGAGGACTGCAGATCAGAGTCAAAAAGTGTGGTGCTGGAAAAGCACAGCAGGTCAGGCAGTATATCCAAGGAATAGGAGAGTCAACGTTTTGTGCATAAGCCTTCCATGGAGTGTCCTGCCCAAAACACCGACTTCTCAGTCAGAAGTGAAGACTATTGTTAGGACAAGGTTTGCTGTTGGAATTGGGCAGTAAAAATCAATAACTTTGTCATTATTCTAATAGAGCCCAATAATTCAACTTACTTGTGGATGAATTATCTCATGTTCTAAATAAAATACAATGAACATCATTGCTATGTAAATCATGAAAGAATTGGAAAACGTTAACGGAGAGATAACAAGGTCATAAGGTCACCAGTTGAAACAGGAGAGGAAATCAAAGAGTACAGATAAGCAAGTTAAAGCAGAATTATCAGAGACCATATTTGATTGAATGGCTCAGACAAAACAAGAACAGATGGAGAACAAATGGATATTTTTAGTTCAGAGAAATTTACTCAGCTACAAGAGAAAGATGAAATATTGAAGCAATTGCATTGAAAAGCGAACACAGAAACAGAATCTGAGTGCATTCCCAAATGTTACTAACTTAAACATGATGTCTTGATGAGACATTCAGGCAGATGGGAAAGTGGGAGAGATTCATTACCAGGGACTTATAGAAAGGAAGTGTGGCAGGTAGCACATGAGCTACCTGTGGGTCATTGTGGGATTGAGAAGAACTCCAGCCAAAATACAAAAACATTTTTACTGGCCTGGATTTCATTTAGGTGGAGATGAAAATTGCCAGAAATATCATACATGTCATTTAACCAGAAAAATTCAGGCAATATTAAAACCGGCAACTTTAATGCCCATCCCTACATTTGAGGAGCCTTTTACAAGGGTCTTACTTGATTGAGTAGGACCCCTACACAAAACTAAAAGTGGGAATCAGCATTTGTTAACAATAATAGATGAGTCAATTTGGTATCTACAGGCCATTCTATTTTGTGCAATGCCACTGCTAGAAGGATTGTAGAAGAGTTACCCCAGCGTTTAACTCACTAAAGACCACCCACAGAGATACAATCAGATCAAGGGTCAAACTTTACATCAAATTTATGCATGGAAGTTATGGGTAGCTTATCCACTGCTTACCAACAAGGATGGAAAGGGAATGTTAGAAAGATGGCGTTAAATTTTAAAGACCCATTATTGAGCTTAGAGAAGACCATATTGAGGGCTAATCGTCAAGACAATCCAAACAACTGGATAAAGGAATTCCATTTGTACATCTTACCAGTCGGGATGCACTAAATGAACCAACACATTCAGTCCATTTGAATTAGTGTTGGGGCATGAGCTGAGAGGACCACTGAAAATAAATAAGGAGAAATTAAAGTGTCAGAGTTCATCTACCACATATTTGAACTGTGTGTCAAATTTTAGGGAATGATTAATTTGAGCAGGGGAGTTTACTCCAAATAAGCAATATCCTTACACACTTATGCCAAAGACAGTTGGCGTATGTTCAAAGACAGACTGAACGCATGTTCCAAAAACAATAGCATCAAAGTGAGTTGCAGCAACTGGAGCTCAGCCATAGTAATGGTGCCAATGCTAGATGGCACCCATAATTGTGTGCAGATGGTCGCAAAGTTAATGCGGTTGCAGAGTCTGTATCATATCTGATTCCACATTGGGAACACTGTATTGAAAAGGTAGAACAAGCAACTTAGAACTGTAATTTGGACTTGCTCAGAGGATACTGGCAGGTACCTTTATCCGAAGGAGTGAAGACTATTTCGACTTTTGTAACACTGAACGGACTTTACCAACTTAAAGTCATGCCAGTTGGTGTGGAAAATGCGCCAGCCACATTTGAAAGGCCAACCAATAAAGTCATTTCTGGGTTATCCAATTGTATGGTGTACATCGACAACCTTGTGATCTTTTAGTCACACACAGAAGGAACATTTGCAGCATTTATTGGAACTATTTAATTGACTCTGGAAGGCAGGCTGGTGATAAACCTGGCTAAGTGTGAATTCGCCAAAGTCTGAGTCATGTCCCTGGGCCAAGTTGTCAGGCATGGGCAGATGGCCCCGGCCATGCCATTGACAAAGACAGCAGGATTATGCTTCTTGGCAGTGAACAAGTTTACCAGAAGTTTGTACAAAATTGTAGTAGTGTGGTTGCTCCACTGACTGACTAACTGAAGAAATGCTGATATTTTAGTGGACAGTAGAATGTCAGAAGGTATTTGCCAGCCTGATAGCTGTGTTACCCACTGCCCCTGTGTTAGCTACGCCTAATTACACAAAGCAACTCAAGATGGGTATTGATGTGAGTAATGTGGGTGTTGGTGCTGTATTTTTACAAGACGACGATGAGAAAATAGGAAGCCCCATTGGTTATTTCTTCAGGAAATTGAATATTCATCAGAAATATTCCACGATTGAGAAGGAGACCATGGGCTTGGTGGTCCAACATTTATATTGCCAGTAATAGGTCTTGTACAATTGTGTGTCCTGATCATGACCCATTAAAGCTTTTGGAGAAATGTAAGGGCTGCACTTCCAGATGGTTTACATGGAGCTTATTACTGCAGCCATTCAATTTGAAAATTATACACGTGCCAGGATAAGAAAATGTGATTGCTGATGTGTTGTCACAACTTGGGTGATGTATGATGGAGGGATTTGGTTGCAGGAGTAAATGGACTGAAACAGAATGCAGTAATGCATGATTACAGTTGATGCAATGTGTGTGTATTGTCGCCTAATAATAGATTTAGACTAAGGGTTTTAAAATGAAATAATCTTTGTCTCTTATTAATGCTGCAGTACAATTACAAAACTGGTATCTATCCAACAATGTGGAAACTTGCCCAGGGATGGCCTGTACACAAAAAAAATGGACAATTTCCACCCAGCCAATTAACGCCCCATCAGTCTATTCTCGACCATCAGTAAAGTGATGGCAAGTATCATGAGCAAGTAACATCCCCAGTGTTATAAAGCAGTGCTTGCTCAGCAATAAGCTGCTCAGTGATGCCCAGTTTTGGTTCTCCCAGGGCCAGTCAGCTCCTGACCTCATTACAGCCTTGACCCAAATATGGACAAAACAGCTGGATGCTTGAGGTAAGGTGAGAGTGACAGTCCTTGACATCAAGGCTGCACTCGATTGAATTCCATAATATCAAGGAGCCCAGGGAAAACTGGAATCAATACACTTTGGGTGCAGACTCTCTGATAGTTGGAGTCATACCTGACACATAGGAAGATGGTCGTGGTTGTTGGAGGTCAGTCACCTCAGGGTCAGGACGTCTCTGCAAGAGTCCCTCAGAGTAGTGTCCTCGGCCAGACCATCTTCAGCTGCTTCATCAATGACCTTCCCCTCCATAACAAGGTCAGAAGTGGGGATGTTCGCTGATGATTGCACTATGTTCAGCACCATTCACGACTCCTCAGATTCTGATGCCCATGTTCAAATGCTACAAGATCTGGACAATATCAAGGCGTGAGCTGACAAGTGGCAAGTAACATTTCCATCAAAAATAGAAGACACTCCAACCTCTGCCCCTTGGCTTTCAATGGTATTACCATCACTGAATCCCATAATATCAACATCCTGCGGGTTATCATTGACCAGAAACTCAACTGCACTTACCACAAACACAGTAGCTACAACAGCAGGTCAGAAGCTAGGAATACTGCAGCCTGTCCACCATTTACAATGTACAAGTTGGAAGTGTGATGGAATACTCCCAACTTACCTGGATGGGCGCAGCCCCATCAACACTCAAGAAGTTTGACACCATCCAGGAAAAGCAGCCCACATCCACAAGTGTCTACTCCCTCCACCACACCTGCTCAGTACACATTGCTGATACTATCTACATGATGCACTGCAGAAATTCATCGAGATCCTCAGATAGCACCTTCCAAACCCACAACCACTTCCATCTAAAAGAACAAGGGCAGCGGATGTGTGGGAACTCCACTACCTTCAAGTTCCCCTCCAAGTCATGCACGATCCTGACTTGGAAATATGACACTGTTCCATCACTGTTCCTGGGTCAAAGTCCAGGAATTCTCTCTCTAATGGCATTGGGGCTTAACCCACAGCAGGTGGACCACAAAAGTTCAAGGCGGCAGCTCACCCCTGCCCTCTCAAGGGCAACTAGGGACAGCCATAAAATGCTGGCCAGCCAGCGACACCCACACCCATTAAAATGAATAAAAGATATTAGTTCATTGTGTGTGTGTGTGAGAGAGAGAGAGATCGTGAGAGAGAGAGATAGAGAGAGAGACCATATCTGTGTGTGTGTGTGTAAGAGAGAGAGAAAAACACTATGCCGGAGAGTGTGTGTGTGTGTGTGAGAAAGAGAGAAAGAGAAAGACCATCATGCCTGTGTTTGTGTGTATGAGAGAGAAAGAGCGCGCGTGTGTGTGTGTGTGAGAGAGAGAAATCATGCCTGCGTGTGTGAGAGAGAAAGAAAGAGAGACAGACAGACAGACAAACAAACAAAGACCATATCTATGCATGACAGAGAGAAAGACAGTGTGTGTGTGTATGTGTGTGAGAGAGAGAGAGAGAGAGACTGTGTGTGTGTGTCTCCCTCGCTGTGTGTGCGTGGGTGTCCCTCTGTGTGTGTGTGTGTGGGTGTGTGTGTGTGCGCGCGTGTGTGTGTGTATGTGTGTGTCAGGCGGGCAGGGGGAGTGGGGTGTGGTGGTGTGAGGATGGTGTCACTTTAAAAAGGTTACTTTGGCCTGTGTTTTTTTGAAGAGAGGTTGTAAAGGCAGAGGTGCCAAAGAGTTTAGAGTGTCTGTAGGTTTTTCTTAAAACAGTTTAACAATGGAAAAGGAGTGGCCAGTTCTCCAGTTCAGGTTCTTCTAGTTTTGGGTTAGTTGCAGCAATCCTATGATGTTTTGAGTATCAGAAGGTTGCAAGCTTCAGTAAATGATTCCTAACTGAGCACTCGGATATTTCTCTGGGTGTTGTTCCCTCTGCCTGTAAGAATGCTTCCTTCGTTTTGGAGGGAAACCAGAATTGCACGCAATATTACAAAAGTGGCCTAACCAGTGCCCTGTATAGCCGCAACATGACCTCCCAACTCCTATTCTCAATGCTCTGACCAACAAATGGAAGCATACTCAATGCCTTCTTCACTAATGTCTTCCTGGGACATTACATTCAAGGAACTATGAACTCCAAGGTTTCTTTGATCAACAATACTCCCAAAGAGCTTACCATGAAGTGTGTAAGCCCAGCCCTGATTTGCCTTTCCAAAATGCAGCACCTTGCATTTATCTAAATTAAAGTCTATCTACCAACTTTTGGCCCATTGGCCCATCTGATCAAGATCTCGTTATACCCTGAGGCAACCCTCTTCGCTGTGCATTACACCTACAATGTTGGTGTCATCTGCAAACTTACTACATATACCTTCTATGTTCACATCCAAATCTTATATGTAAATGATGATAAGCAGTGGATCCAGCACTGATCCTTGTGGCACATCACTTGACACAGGCCTCCAATCTGAAAATCAAACATCCAGCAAAACCCTCTGTCTTCTACCTTCAAGCCAGTTCTGCATCCAAGTGGCTAGTTCTCCCCGTATTCCATGAGATCTAACCTTGCTAAACAGTCTCCCATGAGGAACTTTGCCGAATGCCTTACTTAGGTTCATATAAATCACGTCCATCGCTCTGCCTCACTAATTCTCTTTGTTACTTATTAAAGAAACTCAATCAAGTTTGTGAGACATGATGACTCTCCCTAATCAGTCTTTGCCTTTCAAAATACATATAAATCCTGCCCCTCAGGATTCCCTCCAACTGCAATATGCCCACCAATCATGTCAGGCTCACTGGGCTATAGTTCCCTGGCTTGTTCTTACCACCCTCTTTAAACAGTGGCAGTCTCTGCCCTTCAGAGTGTGATAAGGAATGCTATAAGGCAGGCGTCTGTGTAAATGTTTCGGTACTCATTGCATTCAGGCATCTGAATTAGTGTAATGGGTCAATCTTGCAAAAGTTTTAATAAAATCTCTTGCTTTGATCTTGTTAATTATTGAGTCAAATCGATTTAATTTCTAGACAGTAAACTTCGGGCTCGTCCCGGGACCCCACGACTGGGTGAGATTCTGAAGATTCCCAGAAGGCGCAGATAAATGTCCGAGTGTTCAGATAGGAATCATTTACTGAAAATTGCAACCTTCTGATAATCAAAACATCTTGGGATTGCTGCAGCTAACCAAAAACTATAAGAACCTGAACTGGAGAACTGGCCACTCCTTTTCCATTGTTAAACTGTTTTAAGAATGTCTTGCACAGACATGGTCTTTGTTTGTTTGTCTGTCTCTCTCTCTTTCTTTCTCTCTCTCACACACAGTCTTTCACTTCATCTCAAGCACTGAATTGGACCTTTTGCGTGAGAGGACTGGAAATCTGTGGATTGCCCTAGCGCCGGGGTTTCAAATCAAATAAGGTGGGTAAGAGTCGTGGTTTACTCTCTGTCTTCTGAAACACACTGTGATACTCTCTGAGACACACCGTGAGACACTTTGACACTCTCTGACAGTCTGAGACACACCGTGACACTCTGACACACTGCGACTCTCTCTGACAGTCTGTGACACACTGTGACTCTCTCTGACAGACTGTGACACTCTGACTCTCTCTGACACTCTCTGACACTCTCTGAGGCACGCTGTGACACTCTCTGACAGACTGTGACACACTGTGACAATCTGTGACTCTTTCTGACACTCTCAAAGACACACTATGACACTCTCTGACTCTCTCTGACACCTTCTGACACACACTGTGACAATCTCTGACAGACTGTGACACACTGTGACACTTTCTGACTCTCACTGACATTGTCTAAGACACACTGTGACACTCTCTGACTCTCTCTGACACTCTCTGACCGGCTGTGAGACACTGTGACACTCTCTGACATTCTCTGATACACTGTGACAATCTCTGAGACACACTGTGACACTCTCTGAAACACACTGTGACACTCTCTGACAGACTGTGACACACTGTAACACTTTTTGACTCTCTCTGACACTCTCTGAGACCCACTGTGACACTGTCTGACTCTCTCTGAGACATACTGTGCCATTCTCTTACACACGGTGACACGGTGACACTCTCTGACAGACAGTGACAGACTGTGACACTTTTTGACTCTGTCTGAAACACTCCATGACACTCTCTAACTCTCTCTGAGACACACTGTAACACTTTCTGACTCTCTCTCTCTGACACACTGTGACAATCTCTGACACACAGTGACACTCTCTGAGACACTGTGACACTTTCTGACACTCTCTGAGACACACTGTGACACTCTCTGACTCTCTCTCTGACACACTGTGACAATCTCTGACACACAGTAACACTCTCTAAGACACTGTGACACTTTCTGACACTCTCTGAGACTACTGTGTCCCTCTCTAAGACACTGTGATAATCTCTTACGCTCTCTGAGACATAATGTGACACTCTCTGGCAGACGTTGACACCCTATGGCACTCCTTGACTCTCTCTGACACTCCCTGAGACACACTCTGACACACTCTGACCCTCTTTGACACTCTCTGAGACAGACTGTGACTCTCTCTGACACTCTCTGAAAAACACTGTGACACTCTATGACTCTCTCTGACACTCTCTGAGACCCACTGTGACACTCTCTGACACTCTTTGAGACATTCTGTGCCACTCTCTAACATACTGTGACTCTCTCTGTCACTCTCTGTCACCCTCTGAGACACACTGTGACACTCTCCGACACACTTTGACACCCTCTGACTGTCTCTGAGACACACTGTGACATTCTCTAACACACTGCAACACTCTCTGACACACTGTGACATTTCCTGCCTCTCTCTGAGACGCTGTGAAACTCTCTGAGACACACTGAGACACTCTCTGAGACACACTGAGACTGTCTCTAAGACACACCGTGAAACACCTTGACACTCTCTGACACTCTGAGACACGCTATGACACTCTGACTCACTGTGTCTCTCTCTGAGACACATTGTGACACTCTCTGACTCTCTCTGAACACACTGTGACTGTAATAGAAAATTATCAATTTACTGTGAAATTAGTTATCAATATACTGTGAAATTAATTATCCATTTAATGTGAAGTTTAAAGAGAATGCTTGGTTTAAATCAATGCTGCGCTGAGCTTTCAAAACGATGCTTTGATGAAGGTCTGCAGTTAGTGTATCTCTGAATTCTGTAAGCATTCAACTCGACCTTGTGATAGTCGAACTCAGCGAAAGCTGAATAACTGTTATGTCGAGGACCAGGCGATGAGAGGATAACAACTTGAGTTTCTCCAGTCTCTGCCCTTGAGAGTGTGATAAGGAACGCTGTAAGGTAGGCGTCTGTGTAAATGTTTCAGTACTCATTGCATTGAGGGAGCTGACTTAGTGTAATGGGTCAATCTTGCAAAATTTTTAATAAAAATCCTTGCTTTCCTCTTGCTAATTATTGAGTCAAGTCGATTTAATTTCCACAACAGTAAACTTAAGGGCTCGTCTCGAGACCTCGTGACTGGGTGAGATTCTGAAGATTCCAAGGAGGCGCAGGCACCAGCGCCTTGAAGGTCTTTCACTTCATCTCGAGCGCTGAATTGGACCTTTTGCATGAGAGGACTGGGAATCTGTGGATTGCCCTCGCACCAGAGTTTCAAATCAAATAAAGTCGGGTAAGAGTCATGGTTTACGTAATCCTACATAGAGATTCATTCTGAGAGAATAAATACAGCAGGAAAAGGGTTCAGTGAACTCTCGCATAGTATTAGAGTGAAATCCCAAGGGAAGGGGATTGCTGTCTGAAGAGTGTTTAGGAGACAGCAAGGTTAAGGGTGGTTTTAGACTTGGAACCACCACTGGCTGAGTTGGACTCGCCTATGATGTACCGGGTACGTGGTTTCTTGGTTTATGAAAAACCAAGGCCTAGAGGCGGATGCGCCCAATGCGAGAGGGGACCACCGGAGGTAAAAGCAAGTCAAAAGAGAATAGATAATGGTACCACGAGAGAGAGAGAGAGAGAGAGCTGAACACTTTTCCAGTGACACTAAAAATGGGCTCCGGCAAGAGCAAACAAAGGGAGAGTCCACACAGAATTTGGAATGGCCAACCAAAAATACAACACATGATAAATAATTACGGCCTAGAATATGTAAAGTAGTTAGAATCGTTGATTAAGGAATATGGTTTTCCGGAGGGAGGAAGTTTTAGTAAAAGACAGCTGGAAATATTAAGGTTGAGCTTGGAGGAGAGAGAGAAGGAGAAAAGGAAGGCAAAAATAGAATCTGTGAATGGGAGTGATTATAGTATGTGGAAGGCTGAGGCTGATATCAGAGAAAGGAAATCTCAAGTAACGGATGGATCAAATACACGTACAACCACCAGTGCACATGTGGAAAACAACCTAACGAAGCTGTACAGTGTCTTAAATCTGTTTCAGATCCTGACCTTGATGACTGCCCTCCGAGACCTGCAGTCCCCCTACGAGATCCGCCTGGTGAAAGTTCCACGTCAGCGGCCACCGCCTCAGGACCTGCTGGATCACCGATAGCACACCATACTCGCAACAGATCGAAGCAAGAAGGCCAAAAGAAAGACGACAACTCCAAGATGGAAAGGCATCCAAGGCCTGTCTGTGATCACCCCCCGACTGATGATGAGTCAGACGGTGGGGCTATTGGCGTATGATCATCTAACCAGGTCGTTCTGCAAGCCCCAATGGTTGAAGTTGCAGGTCCAGAAGGGTGCCCAGTGTTGGCCCACCAGCCATGGACCATGAAGGATCTGCAAAGTGCCTCTGGGCAGTTGCCTGACCCACGCAAGGTTGGAGCTAATAAGAAGTGACAAAGTTCTTTACTGAGTTCCGTCCCATATCACATGAGATGAGACGTCTCCTGGGATGAAAACTAGGTGCCAATGTCGCCAAAATCAAGTATACCTGGCCAGCTGCAAACGCCAGAGCAGCCAACCTGCAAGTGGAAGAGAAGGGAGACTTTAATGCTTTTGTTGCAGCGCTGGCAACCGCCTGTAGGGAGATATTCCCATTGCGAATGGACATGACCAAAACAGCAATGTGAAAACAACGGGAAGGTGAGTCAGTCTCCCAGTACCTTACACACCTCACTGAAGTCCATAACACCCATAGTGGACTGAGACCACGCGAGGACATGATGGCGGCAGAAATCACACTGTATGAGGCACACCGGAGGAACAGCTTCATCAATAGAATGAAGGATGAAATAGTGAAAAGGTAAAAAACACATGTATTACCTAGGACACGGGAAAGCTGAATTTGATAGAACAGCATGCGATTTCTGCTGAAATATTGCTTACCTAAGAGAAAGTTAAGTGGAAACTAAGGATGGAATAACAAGCACATAAAGCTCAGATTACTATGATGCAAATGGTCACCCAACCATTGGAAGGAGGTGCTGCAGGAAGACAGAGAGGCAGAGGGGGAGGTCATGGAAGAGGAAGAGGTCATGAAAGAGGCGCTGGTAGAGGTAGATCTGGACCACTGGGTGAGATAGTGCTCACTCAGACAGCCTCACTCGACCTGGAGGCAGGACAGCAGGGTGACTGACAGGGGAAGGCTGAGGTGGAGGTGGGCAGCCCACAAGGTATAGGTAAGCCTCTTTCCTTTATACTTTGCAATGAAGACTCGCTTATGCTAATCTCTTCTACTAACCTTTCACGCACTGAGACATATCTCACCTCAATGTTCAGCACTGAGATTGCGAAGTGTGAACGGTATGTCCAATATCACAATGGTGCGTATCAGTCGATGCCCACCTCTATGTTGTATGTGGAAGGTACATCAGTTACATTTTTGATAGACACAGGGGCAACATACTCAGTCCTTAAATTAAGCCAGTTTAGACAATCGACACAAATAAAGATGAGTGAAACGTTCCTGAACAGAATAGGTGCATCAGGAGTCATGATGCGGGAGAGATTTTCTGCACCTCTACTAAGCAAAACTAGTAAAAGGGAAACATTCCAATTCTCCATCTTGTTATCGGAATTTTGTCCTTTAAATTTGATGGGTCGGGATCTCATAGGGAGACTGGGGTTGGATTTGGTCAGTACTCCGACGGGCTTGCAGGTAATTCAAAGGAACGATTTACCAGTGCAGGCTGTACAATATGACCCACGACCTCTGATGTATGTCTATGAGTGGCGATTAATCCAGAGAGCGATAAGTTCAGTGAGCAATTCACTCGCCCTGGAAGCAAGTAACTATGTTAATCCTATTAACATCGATTTTCTTGCTGGAGACATGCTGCACTGCACAGCACATATACATCGTGATGGCCCTGATGAATCATATGAGAAGGATTGGTTCAGGAGATTGGTTAGGCCAGATCAGTTGTTATTGTGCGAATTTTATTGGAGTGATCACTGATGTGCAGTCAGTGTGAACTTATCAAAAGTATCTGTAACAGCAAGCAGACCTTTTTTTTATGTGGAAGGCTCTGCTCTCACGTGTCACTGATGAAGGCGTCCAGTGACAGGTGGCAGGATTTGGGAACATGGGTGCTAAAGGCACAAAGAACGAAAGGTTGGTCTTCAGGGATGATGTGGGTATCTGGTTCAATGCAGATATGCGGACATATAAGAAGAAACTAAATTGGCTAACTCAGGCAGATAGGACAGTCCAGGTAACGCCCGCTAGCCCTGAGAAGCCTAGGGGGGTAGCCTGGGGTTTCCCTAAGATAGAAGTCTCAAACCCAAGATTAGAAATGGTCCCTACTGAGTTGTGGACAAAGAGCAAACATGATGTGGGGCTCATATGGGGCTGTGAGCCCATAAGGATAACCCTGAAGTCAGAGTATCGTCCTTGCAGAGCACAATATCTGTTAAAATCCCAAGCCATAGAAGGAATTACTGCAGTCTTTGAATCCCTCCTAAAGGCTGGAGTGATAATCCCCTGTGAAAACGCATTGGTGAGAATCCCCATTTATCCAGTCAAAAAGACAAACATACCCGGTGAACCGGAGGAATGGAGGTTTGTTGAAGACCTGCAGGCAGTCAATAACGCTGTTGTTCCACGTGCCCCAAATGCTCCCAATCCCTTTATTATATTGGCTCAAATTCCACCGGACAGGAAATGGTTCTCTGTGTGTATTTATCAAATGCCTTCTTTAGTGTACCGGTGCACCCAGATAGTCAATTCTGGTTCACTTTTTCAATCAAAGTGAAATCATATACCTTCACGCGAGGTTACTGTGAGTCCCCCACTATATATAATGTGGCTCTGCGCAGGAGTCTGGAGGCTCTTGTTCAAACCGCGGGGTCAGTGCTTCTGCAGTATGTAGATGATTGCTTGATAGCGGCACCAATAAAGGAACAATGTGGAAGGAGACCCTTGTGTTGCTCTGCCATCTAGCGCGGGAAGGGCACAAAGCCAGTCTCACAAAGCTACAATTTGTGCAACAACAGGTGAAATTCTTAGGTCACCTAATATCTGAACAAGGGAAGGCCATTGGTCAAGACAGAGTTCAAGCAATCCAGCAATTTCCAAAGCCTCACACGAAGAGACAATTGCTATTCTTTTTTGGCATATGCTCCTACTGTAGCACGTTCGTCCCATATTACGCAACCCTTGAGGCTCCCCTAAGTGACATAGCCCATGGAACAGGGTTGCAGAACCAGAGTCGGTTGCAGTGGACCCCAGAGGCCGAGAGTGACTTTGTTGAATTAAAAAGGGCGCTCCAAACTAAACCTACACTGGGTTTTGTACAAACTGTAGATGAGAAGCGTGGCTGCATGACACCTGCGCTGTTGCAGGATCATGGGGGAAGATTGAGACCGGTAGCATATTTTTCAGCTAAACTAGACCACGTAGCAGCAGGATTGCCTAAATGCCTGTGAGCTGTGGCTGCAGCTGAAAAGGCTGTTGTAGCACCCAACGATATAGTCGGCTATGGTGAATTAATTCTTCTGGTTCCACATGCAGTATCCTTCCTGCTTTCCGAGCAAAGGACCGCACACATGTCAGCAGCACGTTGCCACTGATACAATACTGTGTTATTGGATATGCCTAACATGACAATAAAGCGATGTAATGTCCTTAACTCTGCTAGCCTTCTCCCCACAGAAGGAGATGGAGACCCACACGACTGTGTTGCTGTAACTAATGAAAATTGAAGCCCCAGACCAGATTTACAGGATTCACCATTTCAGAATCCAGGTATGGAGTTTTTTTTGTGGATGGGTCAGCATTCATGAGGAAGGAGACAGGCCAGAATTGTGTTGGGTATGCTGCAGTGACTATCTACGAGGTAGTCAAAGTGGGGTCACTACCTTCTCATCTGTCAGCGCCAGCAGTGAAGCTGATTGCCTTGAATGAGGCCTGCAAATTGGCTGAGGGAAGGACAGTGAATATTTGCACCGAAAGCAGATTTGCCTTTGGGGTTGTACATGATTTTGGAACCTTGTGGAAACTCAGGGGCTTCTTGACCTCCACCAGAAAGCCCATCACACATCGCGACCTGATTTCCAACCTCCTGGAAGCGTTCCTGTTGCCTAAATCAACCGCTGTGTGTAAGTGTGAAGCCCACACAAAAAATAATGATTTTATTTCTCAAGGCAATGCAAGGGCAGACTCAGCAGCACGAACGGTAGCCCAGCAGCTGCTATATGAGCAGTTTGACATGTATATGGCAAAAAATTTGTACCCCAACAGCAGGAGTTACCGTCACAGGCCACATCGGAATAAAAGCGTGAGTGGACGAAAGCAGGATGCACTGTGAGGGAAGAAGTATGGTGTGGTCCCAATGGTAAACCCTGTCTACCACTATCATTATTTCCATTCTATGCCAAACTGATACACGGTAAGGACCATGTGTCAAAAGGGAGGACATACAACAGTATTTTGGCACACTGGGACACCAAGGGATTTACTCATTTCTCCCAGAACTATTGTGAGCGTTGTGTTATCTGTGCTACTAATAATGTGGGGAGGGGAATACAAATGAGTCAGGCAGCACACTCCTAACCCCCAAAACCCTTTGAACATTTACAGATGGATTTCATTGAATTAATGCCCAGCGAAGGGAAAAGTATTGTCTGGTAATAGTTGATATGTTTACCAAATGGCTGGAAACATTCCCCATGTCTAAACAGGATGCCAGTGCATTAGCCAAGGCTCTGCTATAACTGAGATAATTCCAAGATGGGGCATCCCTGAAAGGATCAGTAGTGACAATGGGACACCATTTGTCAATAATGTCTTACAGCAGATCAGTGATTATTGGGAATAAACATGAGACAACACTGTGCCTATCACCCAGTGAGCGGTGGGACAGTGGAAAGAGAAAATGCTACCCGAATAAATAAATTGACAAAATGTTGTGAGGAACTGGGGGTGACATGGACAAAGGCACTTCCGATTGTGCTAGTGTATATGAGATCTTGGAGGAGAGGAAGAGCTAATCTTAACCCGTTTGAGATTTTGTTCGATGGGCCGCCCAACACAGGAATTGACTCAAGTCCTAAAGTAAGACAGATAACAGGCCGCTGTGATGATGTGATATTGTGTTACTGCATAAAACTCTCTGCACTTTTGTCTCAAATACTGAATCAAGTGAAAGCAGCTCTACCCCAACTAACAGAAGGGAAACTGCACGATCTAGAACCTGGAGACTGGATAGTGATGAAATATTTCAGGAGGAAAAGCTGGAAGGTGGAGAGGTGGCTGGTACCGTTTCAAATGCTCCTTACAACACAGACAGCTGTTAAGATCGCCGATGTAGAGCTTCCTGGCTCTATTTTTTTTAATCTGGCTTTTTTTTGTCCTTGTTGTCATAAAATGACAAAAAGGGGGGAAATGTAATGGAAAATTAACAAAATTAACATTTACTATGAAATGTGAAAGATTTGCTAAATCTAACACTCTGCTAAAACTAACACGTTACAAAAATTTTAAGTAGACAATCTGACTTTGTTGGATTCTGCAAGCAGACAACTTGGCCTTGCAGGGGTTGCAAAACAGTCAAATTTAGCAAGAGTCAGGGAAAACATAAACCTCATATCAATAGCCAAATGTTCCCAGTTCTTGTCCTTGAGCGTATGATAAGAATAAGTGAAATGTATAAAAGGCATATGTAAAAGTTGTTCAGCCCCTTCCATGCAGCATTTTGCCAAGTGTATTTACCCCTGTAAAGGTTACAATAAAGCTTTTTCTTTGCTCTTGCTAACATTTGAGATGAGTCGGTTTAATTTCCACAACAGTAAGTATGCCTCATTATTGCACCAATATAAACATTAGGAATAAGTTGCAGATGCACTGGCCATTTGACATCATGCTGCTGCAACAAATTATCCTGACACAGCACTATGCCTGGAATAATTGCTCTCACCCACAATACTACAATCTCTCAGTGCCATAGAATCACAGTGGCTCCAGGCAGCAAGATACACACCAACAACCTTATGATAGCAAATTAAACATTGTTAATACTCAGACTTGGAAGGAACTGTCAGGTTAAAAATGTTAAACAAATAGATTTTGAGGACCATCTTAAAGAGGATATGCAGCTGGGGACGTGGAGCTGTTTAGTGAATGAGGCTATAATTTTAACTGAGCTCAAGAGAAAGCATATTTTTTTCTTTAAATCTGATCTTTGTCAGCCATTGTTGTGGGATATTTACACTCGTCTTCTTCTAACTCAGCTTTCTGAAATTGTCTATTAAATGACTCTTGATTGTATTGTAGTTGAGAAAATCTACAGAAAAATCTTCATTGACCTGCTCTGATACGAGCTTAATGAACTGACCTTTCTTGTCTATACATGTGTTTTCCATTTGCATCTCTATTCTAGTAGCTTCTTGTGAATCCAACGTTTCTGAGGAACAAATTATTCTCCCCAAATGGTAGATTATGGAAGTATCCTCAATATGTTAATTATGTTATATTGGCTGTTCTTTATGACAAGGTTTGTCTCTTCTTTTACGGAAAGACATGGTAATTGAAAATTCTTCAGTCCTCTGACCACACCACCATATCTATGGAGCATTAAATAATTAAGAATAATCACTTTACTGTTGTGTCCATTCCTCAGAAACAATCAGACATCCCATCCAGACTGAGCAAATGTATTCATTTACCACGGTATAAAATTGGTTTGAAAGGGGTTAAGTGAACCTGCTCGTTCAGATTGTAGTTAATGTCAGTCTCCATGCACCAAATTATTTCACTAACAGGTTTACTTCCTATTAATAAGGGGCTCTTACAATGTTACATAGTATCAGTAGGAACTTCACCTTCAACTCTAATCAGGATCAACAGTTCAAGAGTGAGGGAGAGAAGAGATCAGAGTCTGAGAACAATGCACTAGAGTGTTCCAACAATGGACCAGAATATGAGAACAATAGACTGGAATGTTCCAATACTGACCAGGGGTTTATATTTGGGTCATTACAATCTTCCTCAAGATTGAGTGGATCTTAACTCTGCTTTGCTGATTCAAGCTGGTTTCTATCCTTTCATCACTATTATTCCTGGTAAGTCTTTCAAACTATGAATTCAATAAACTTTGTTGAACTAACTTACTGTCCTCATAATTTAAATAATGAAAAAAAGGAAGCCATTGCCATAAATTCTGTCCACAAACTCAATTCCTTACTAAACAATTTTAATACCAATATCTGAAGTGGAATCAAACTGCTTATAACTCCAACAAGCACTTCGGATCTAAGCTGATATCTATGTCCCTATTCTCTCCAGCACCAATCCTGTTCACGACCAAGTCCACAATATCTCAAACCTCCCATTTTGTCTCAGACTAGCTGCTGAATAAACCATCATCTGCACCTTTGTTTCATCCAGATTCAACTGTTCCTATTTTCTTCCAGCCACAAATAATTTGACCAGAAATGTGATGTGTTGTCTCTGAAAGGTGCTGACTTCAGGAGAGTCAGTGGGATTGTGATAATATCACTACACTTGCAATCAGAGCCCAGGGCTTTTACTGTGGGTTCAAATGCCCCCACTTCACCACCTCCTCCCTCCACCACTCCCCCCACCCCCGCCAGAAGAGCTGGTGGTTTTTGAATTCAATTACAGTCAGTAATAGCAACAACCCATTGTTGTAGAAATTCAGGTTCATCCATGCCCTGTTGGGGAAGGATATCTACCATCCTTTCCAAATCTGACATCATGATTCCAGACACTGACAAATGTCTCTGTCTCTTTCTTGTCCACTAGAATCACCAAGCAGACCATTCAATTCAGGGCTGAGAATTATGGAATCAACAATACGAAGAGGCCTGTGGAGACTTTTGTACTTTGTGTGAATGTTGTGTGTAGTTCTGATCACCACACTACCAGAAAGATGTGGAGGCTTTGGTTTACCAGGATGATGGCTGGTTTGGAAGGTATTGGCAATGAGGAGAGATTGGAAAAACCTGTGTTTTCACTTGAACACTGATGAGGGGGTGACTTGAAAGAAGTTGAAAAAATTCTGAGATGCATGGACAGAATGGATAGTCAGAGCCTTTTTTTCCAGGATATTAATCTCAATTACAAGAGGACATAGTCTTAAGGCAAACAGGGAAAGTTTAAAGGAGATGTGAGACAGCTTTTTTACACAGATGCTGATAAATGCCTGGAATGTGCTTCCCAAGGTAATGGTGGAGGTGCATACAATAGCAACTTCTTGAATAGGTAGTGAAACAAGGGATATGGACCATGAAAAGATAAAAGGTTTTTCATTTGGAAAGGCATCAAGTGTGAGCACAGTCTTAGTGGGACGAAGGGCCTGTTTCTGTGCTGTGCTGTTCTTTGTTCTTTCTTCTCTCTTTCCTCTGTAGCTGTTTAAAAGAGTTGCATCACCTCCTTGGTTCACTGTGCAGTAAGCTGTAAGTGCTGAATGCAAGTTCCCATGCAACTCTTTAGAAGGGCTGAATGGTGCATTCCTGTGCGTCAGTAATAGCCTTGAGGAATTCACTGAGAGACGTGTTGTGTGACATTACACGGGAGGTAGGAGTACCAGTTGGCCATTCGGTCCCTGCTACACCATTCAGACAGATCAGAGCTGATCTGACTGTGACTGAACTCCCTATCCATCTCTGTTCCCAAAAAACATGGGATTGCTTGAACATCAAGGAGCTACTGAGCTCAGCCTTGAATATCTTCACTGCTCCCTGCAGATGAGAATGCCACAGTTAGCACATCCCTCAGGACAAAGGAGCATCCTCATCTCAATCTAAAATAGGAGCACCCTTCCATTTAAAGTGATTGTCCTTGCACCACATCACCTCCTATTTGTGACATGATGCATAACAAATAAGAACAGAAGTAGACCATTCAACCCCCTCAAACCTGACCCACATAAGCACTGGCTGTCTAGTTGATCAAATATCTATCAAATTCAGCCTTCACTGCTCTCTGGGCAACACATTATCAGATATATCCTTATCTCAGTCTGAAATGGAAGAGGCCACATTTTCAAACATTCTACAGTTGCCCTAGTTCTACACACCTGCACGGGGGGAGCCATCCTCTCAGCATCCACCCTGTCAATTCTTCTCAGGGGCAGTTATGTCTCAGTATGATCATGTCTATTTCTGCAGAACTTCAAAGGTTATACATCCAAACTGCGCAACATTCCCACATAGGATGAACTCGTCATCCCAAAAATCAACGAGAGTGAGCTGTGTTCATACACCTTTTCATGTAATTAACTTCTTTCTGAGGGAAGGAGATAAAATAAAGCCTCATACAGTCCTCCAGCTGTGATCTCAGTAAAACTGGGAACAGCTGCAGCAATGCTTCCTTCATGGTTGACTCCTTGCAAGAAACATTAAAATTGAGACTAGAGCTGGAGGGCACTTTTTTTTACCTGAAATAAGGCAATTTTGATTGGTTACAGAAATGAAGAGATTTTTCTCCTTTTCTCAGAGTGCTGTGAGGCATAGAATTACAGAATAGAATCCTTACAATGCACAAGATGCCATGTTGCCCCGCAAGTCTGCACTGACCTCAGGCCCAGCACCCCCACCCTATCCCTGCATTTCCCAAAGCTAATCCAATGAACCTGCACAATCCTGGTCACTCTGGTACAAATGTACCATGGTCAATCATCTAACCTGCACATTTTGTACTGGAGTACAGAGTCGAAACCCATGCAGACACAGGGAGAATGTGCAAACTCCACACAAACTGTTGACCCAGACTGGAATCAAACCCACGTCCCTGGCACTGTGAGGCAGCAGTACTAACCATTAAGGTACTGCAACCTTACTCCAAATTAATGCATAATTTGTTTGTTTGCCTTCCTCACAGTAAATGTAGTAATGATCTTCATGCTGCTTGTTAAAGATTGTGGATTGTCTCCATGTGATACCCTTTACCTGGTGGCCATGGTAGTGGCACGTCTACTGGTCGTTATCCTCAACCTGATATTGAGACACATTCTGATTATTTATTGAGAACACGACAGTCTCCTGTGGGGCATCCCCATGTGTAATATCTATGCCGTACTGCTTTATATCAGTCGGACGGTTCTTTCTGGATTGCCATCACTTTCACCTTCGATTGATTTGTGGCCATTTGTTGCCAGAAGCTGAAAATTAAATATTGCAGTTAGAAAACTGTGCTGCGCTGTTGAAAGAACATCTTCTGGTATTTTATGTTCCCAGCTCGGTATTGGCTGGATAACGCCCTCTGGCTTTGTGATGCAACAATCGGTGTTTATTACTCGAGTTTGGATCATAATTGAGTTCTTCCACCACAGTCTAACCCCGACTTTCCAATTTTCCCTGATTCTGCTGCTCAATGTTTTCATCATCAGAAACACGTTAATGAATAGCAGAGCCTGCAAGAGACCAGTGGAGAGTCTCACAGGGACACCGAAATGCAAAGCTGAAGTAAATCCATCTTGTTACTGTTAGTGTTAACAATGTATTCAATATGGAGCCAAATCCTTGTGATAGGCTCTTGGTCTACGTATCTACATGAATTGTGCTGGAATTGGGATTCATGATTCAGTTTCTCAGTTGCTGCATGGCATTTTTGCCATAACCCTGACAAAGTGGAGGCAGCAACTGAAAAAGGTGCTAAAATGTCCCTTCACTGAAATCCATGAATGAATCAATCAAATTCACTTGGTGTGTACTTATTGGGCCGAACGGCCTGTTTCCACACTGTAGGGATTCTATGAGGATATAGATGTGTCAGTGTTGGACTGGCCAAGGTTAAAAATCACACAACACCTGGTTAAAGTCCAAAGGGTTTATTTGGATGCACACTAGCTTTCGAGAGCTTCATTGGGTAGTTAGTGGGGCAAGATCATGGAACACAGAATTTACTATAAATTCAGTGTCCTGTGATCCTGCCCCACTAGCTACCTGATGGAGGAGCAGCGTCCAGTCAGTTCAGGTTTTTCTCATTTTAATTCAAATTCACAGCAATGAAGCAGCCTATCACAATGATAATAGACTGAGGACAAGTGACTGAGGTGTCAGTGGAGAGCACTTTGGGGCCAGTGACCAAAGTTTGATTAATTTTAAAGTAGCAATGGTTTTGTGTGTGGAAAATCATGTCAAACGAACTTGACTGATTTTTTTGAAGAAGTAACAAAATGAATTGATGAGGGCAGAGCAGTGAACGGGATCTGTGTGGACTTTGTGTTTGACAAGATTCCCCATGGGATACTGGTGTTTGACAAGGTTCCCCATGGGATACTGGTTAGCAAGCTTAGATCATATGGAATACAGGGAGAATTAGCCATTTGAATTAGCTAAAGGCAAGGAGTGATGGTGTAAGGTTGCGTTTCAGAATGGAGGCCTATGCCCAGCGATGTGCTACAAGGATCAGAGTTGAGTCCACTGCTTTTCATCATTTATATAAATGATTTGGATGCAAACGGAGGAGGTACAGTTAGTAAGTTTGCAGATGGCAACAAAATTGGAGGTGCAGTGGACAGTGAAGAAGGTTACCTCAGAGTACAATGGGATCTTGATCAGATGGGTCAATGGGCTGAGGAGTGGCAGTTGGAGTTTTATTTATATAAATACAAGGTGCTGCATTTTGGAAAAGCAAATCAGAGCATGTCACATCCACTTAATGTTAAGGGTGTATTGCTAAACAAAAAAACATTGGAGTGCAGGTTCATAGTTCTTTGTAAGTAGAGTTGCAGGCAGATAGAATAGTGAAGAAGGCATTTGGTATGCTTTCCTTTATTGGTCAGAGGATTGAGTATCGGAATTGGGAGGTCATGTTTTGGCTGTACAGGACATTGGTTAGGCCACGTGCAATTCTGGTCTCCTTCCTATCGAAGAATGTTGTGAATCTTGATAGAGTTCAGAAAAGATTTACAAAGATATTGCCAGCATGGAGGATTTGAGCTATAGGGAGAGGCTAAAATAGGCTCGTGTTGATTTCCCTGGAGCGTCTGAGGCTTCTCAAGTTTCATAAAATCATGAGGGGCATGGATCGGACAAAATATTTTCCCTGGTGTGAGAGAGTACCAAATTGGAGGGCATAGGCATAGAGTGAGAGGGAAAGATACAAAATGGACCTAAGGAGACAACTTTTTCACATAGAGGATGGTGTGTGCATGGAATGAGCTACCAGAGGATGTGGTGGAGATTGGTATACTTACAGCATTTATAAGGCATCTGGATGGGTATGTGAATAGTAAGGTTTAGAGGGATACGGGCCAAGTGCTGGCAAATGAGACTAGATTAGGTTAGGATATTTGGTTGGCATGAGTGAGTTGGACCGAAGGGTTTGTTTTCATGCTGTACATCTCTATGATTAAGTGCAGTATAACAGAGCATTCAGGGCTCCCTTAGTGACAACAAGTGAGTGTTTGCACTGTGGTGACACTTGCACGGTAAATCTACACATCTGTACATGACAAACACCTCAACGTATAGAGGCTAGGAGGGCAATCTGTCAAGACTTGAATTCTCTAACGAGAGACTGTGAGAACGAGAACATTTCTGGGAGGCATGGTAGATGAATGTAGCTTTACAAATCAAAACACGTGTATCCTTCAGTTCCTTTGTTTAAAAAAAAAGTTCTCATTTAAACTGACTAACAGTTCCAGTACCCACTCTCGTTTGTGGAAGAGAGTTCCAAACCTCTCGCATCCTTTGTGTGTAGATGTGCACCCTAACGTTTCTCAAGAACGTTCTGGCTCTCACTCTCAGACTGTGCTCCCTCATTCGAGAATTGCCAGCTAATGGAAATCATTTATTTTTTCTGTTAATGTCTTGGAGGACTTCACTCAGATTATCCCTTAACTTTCAAGATTCTTGTGAACAAAGGCTTCATTTGTATATAAAAAAGGAACAGAAATTGTTCAGCAGGTCTG
The DNA here is from genome assembly GCF_004010195.1 of Chiloscyllium plagiosum. NCBI lineage: Eukaryota > Metazoa > Chordata > Chondrichthyes > Orectolobiformes > Hemiscylliidae > Chiloscyllium > Chiloscyllium plagiosum. Next base: position 90,670,604 of record NC_057720.1, on the reverse strand, counting down.
GCAAGCATCTGTGAGAAAGTCGAGTAAATGTTTCAAGTCCGGAGACCATTCTTCAGAACTAAATTGCATGATCTCTCTTCATACCTTCAGACCATATGAAACCAGAACAGATGACAGAATACTAAAGTCAGGACATTCTGCAGCAGCAGTGACTTTGGGAGTCTCTGTCAATGGAAAATTGTACCATAAATTCTGCTCACTGGGTTTTTATCACTGTTCTGAGGTCTGGATATGGCTGACCAGTCAATGAGATGGCGACGTTGTTGTTCAAAAGGTAAAACCAGAGAGCAGATCAGCAGCAGATTAAACTAAGACCAAATGTCTTTATGCCACACCAGGAACACCAATAAAAGCAAGGATGGTGTAGAACACCTTCCCCACCTGCTGAGTTGGTCGATGCATTTTTCCACGTGAGGTGATCTGTCCCTTCAGGCAGCCGACAAGCTCCTTGTTTGAAACTCTGGGCTGATGCATTCCCAGAGATGCTGCCTTATACTGTCTGAAAGCTCCTTTGGGAGATTGACAAAAAAGCATTGCTCAGCTTTGTGACAAAACTCTGACAATGAACAAACTAATTGCAATAACAAGTTTAATCCCAATTATGAAGGAGCGTTGCTGTTCAGTACATCATAATGAAATAACAAAAAACAGAATCTGGAATCTCTCAGCAATGATGCTGCCCACTCAAATACCATGAGCCCCACCACAAGATCACAAATGATTTCAACCAATGCTGCATCGAGCCAGTTTATTCCATGTGTGAAAATATATCTCAGAGTTGTTCTTCTGTTCTCTAGAGTAGGAGCTGCCCTCTTTAAACAAGAGCATTTCACTCACTAATTGAAATGTGATTCTTCTTACACACTGAATGTGTGCATTACTGCCGAGGTCAGCAAATATTCCCCATCCCTAATGGCCCAAGTTCCGGAGGCACATGAAGGGCTTTCCTGGAGGAAGGGGACTGAGTGAACAAATGGTGTTCCAATAATGGAGGTATCACTGATGTCACTCTTATTGTCATTCTCCATCCTTCCCAAAGGGGCAACGAGGGAAGAGTAATTATCGCTGGCCCAGCCAGTGATGCCCACATCCCATCAATGGATAAGAATAAAGTGATAACATTAGGAGTTCCATCTACCTTATAGCCCCTGGTCTGTATTCATCAGGATCATACCCATGTGTTGGGATATGTGCCTTTTCCAAACTACAATCATAACAACCGGTATCCCAGGATATATCAAGGTGAGTGCAGTTAGGACCACAGCTTGATGTGAGACGAGCCGAATTCATGGATGACAGGCTATGGGCAGGTGATGGTATGGCCTGTTCCTTCACATTTACTTAAGAGTAATCCCTGTCAATGTCCCCTCTATCTCCACAGTATATGGGAGGAAGATATGATAAGCCATCCAAATACATTTTTATACAATTTTGTTAATTTGGACGTCATCCGAACTTTGCCACTTGGGATAATGGGAATCCCTAGCACTGAGAGTGTCCTTGCAGCTGCCATTATACCAGACCTTGGCGAGCTGCTGCAATTGGGGTGGACGGTAGCTCAGTGGTCAGCACTGCTGCCTCATAGCACCAGGGAACACGGGTTCATTTCCA